>NC_134269.1:220364895-220487605 GCF_031893055.1 Leptodactylus fuscus | reverse complement strand
GCTCTTACATTGGGTGTGAGGAGACGCCGGTTGTCCGTTGGATGGAGGTTTCGCTGTAGTAACCGCTTGATCACCAGCAACTTCGGGGTTTCTGATTTCTACGATTTTCTTCTCCATTCACAGCTAAAGCTGTTTCGCATGAATGAATGTGTCTGCGGCCCTGGGCGGCGATCTGGCGGAGAAATGCAAGAAAACTGATGGTGGAGGCGTCACGGTGCGACCAAGTCACCGCCCACTGCTTCATCTGTCACATGACGTCTCTGGCCGCCATTGTCTTGTCCAGGCGCCATGTTTGAAAACCGTTGCTATAGAAAATGAAAGTAGTTGCTGTCAATGATCGGGAACCTCCATTACTGCCAGGACCTTCATAGACTTCAGTACATCTGTGAATAAGTCGCAGGAGGGTGCGGCGCCCCGAAGCGTGCTGCTCTATGTGTTGTGTCTGTTACACGTACCCCGGGCATGTCTTGTCTGTATATGTGTCTATGGTAAGAGCAATATGTCCGCCATTTTACTGCACTTATCATTGCACCTTTTGCTGTTTGAATGATGCGTACTAGCTCACGACCAATCACAGGCCAGTGGGCGGGGTTATATTCTCCAGTAGTTAGTGCAGTGGTTCAGCGTTGCAGCAGCGGTCACCATCCATATATCCTGCACTAAAGAAGACACTTTATCCCAAGGCGCAACTTCGGAGGTTCCCGAGAGACGTTGGTGCCCGTGCCATTAGGAGCTACAGAGGAACCGTACAGGAGTGATCCCTATCAGGACCCATAGCCCCGCTACTGTCCCCTATCTGCTGAGTAAGGGAGTGCTACGAGGAGAACAGTCTGCCAAGTACTGCAGTATTGCCGCGGCTAAACCCTTAAAGGGGTTGTCCCATCACAAGGCTCCTATCTATACCACTAAGACTTTTACTAAAAACTGCTTTGTTTGGCCGCTATCTTACTTTATTCACTTCATTGTTTACACTCGGTTTCTATGGCCCTTGGAATTATCTGCACAATCCCCAGTGATGTAGCTGCCTGCTCTCAGGGGGGGAGGGGCTCTGAGCTCTTATCAGGCGGTTTAATTGAATTTGGCTGATAAGGGCTGAGATAGGGAAACTGACTCAAATCCAGCTCTGCTACATCAGCTTCACACTGTGGTAATTCATTTACAACCAATCCCGTGCAAGTGAAACCCCGCCCACCAATGTGCCGAGAAAAGCAGGAAGTGAAGCGAGCGCAACAGCCTGCAGGTTAGTGAACAAGCGTCATGGGAATACCCCTTTAAGTCTTGGACATTGTGCATTGAACTGTTTGCTGTATCCATCTTACAAGGCTGCTGCAGCATCTTTTGGCGCTGTTCAATAAAAGTGATTGGGTTTACCCCGCGACCTTGGAGTCCTGAGCCAACAAGCAGTGCCCCGGGGGAGACAACAAGGACACTACCACATCCAACAGGTAGTTCTGCAGGAACCCCTTGTCTGCACAGCCTCGTGCAGGATTCGGAGTGTCTGAGTAGCGCCCCCAGGCGGCACAGCCCGTGTCCTCTTATTCCACACACTGTCCGATCTCCTCCACTGGGTTACTGCAAAGGCACAGGATAGGATTAGATACACAGCTCAGTATACAGTATCACACAGGATAGGATTAGATACACAGCTCAGTATACAGTATCACACAGGATAGGATTAGATACACAGCTCAGTATACAGTATCACACAGGATAGGATTAGATACACAGCTCAGTATACAGTATCACACAGGATAGGATTAGATACAGCTCAGTATACAGTAGTATCACACAGCATAGGATTAGATACACAGCTCAGTATACAGTATCACACAGGATAGGATTAGATACACAGCTCAGTATACAGTATCACACAGGATAGGATTAGATACACAGCTCAGTATACAGTATCACACAGGATAGGATTAGATACAGCTCAGTATACAGTAGTATCACACAGCATAGGATTAGATACACATCTCAGTATACAGTATCACACAGAATAGGATTAGATACACAGCTCAGTATACAGTATCACACAGGATAGGATTAGATACACAGCTCAGTATACAGTATCACACAGGATAGGATTAGATACACAGCTCAGTATACAGTATCACACAGGATAGGATTAGATACACAGCTCAGTATACAGTATCACACAGGATAGGATTAGATACACAGCTCAGTATACTGTATCACACAGGATAGGATTAGATACACAGCTCAGTATACAGTATCACACAGAATAGGATTAGATACACAGCTCAGTATACAGTATCACACAGGATAGGATTAGATACACAGCTCAGTATACAGTATCACACAGGATAGGATTAGACACACAGCTCAGTATACAGTATCACACAGGATAGGATTAGATACAGCTCAGTATACAGTAGTATCACACAGCATAGGATTAGATACACAGCTCAGTATACAGTATCACACAGGATAGGATTAGATACACAGCTCAGTATACAGTATCACACAGGATAGGATTAGATACACAGCTCAGTATACAGTATCACACAGGATAGGATTAGATACAGCTCAGTATACAGTAGTATCACACAGCATAGGATTAGATACACAGCTCAGTATACAGTATCACACAGAATAGGATTAGATACACAGCTCAGTATACAGTATCACACAGGATAGGATTAGATACACAGCTCAGTATACAGTATCACACAGGATAGGATTAGATACACAGCTCAGTATACAGTATCACACAGGATAGGATTAGATACACAGCTCAGTATACAGTATCACACAGGATAGGATTAGATACAGCTCAGTATACAGTATCACACAGGATAGGATTAGATACAGCTCAGTATACAATATCACACAGGATAGGATTAGATACACAGCTCAGTATACAGTATCACACAGGATAGGATTAGATACAGCTCAGTATACAGTATCACACAGGATAGGATTAGATACACGGCTCAGTATACAGTATCACACAGGATAGGATTAGATACAGCTCAGTATACAGTATCACACAGGATAGGATTAGATACAGCTCAGTATACAATATCACACAGGATAGGATTAGATACACGGCTCAGTATACAGTATCACACAGGATAGGATTAGATACAGCTCAGTATACAATATCACACAGGATAGGATTAGATACACAGCTCAGTATACAGTATCACACAGGATAGGATTAGATACAGCTCAGTATACAGTATCACACAGGATAGGATTAGATACACGGCTCAGTATACAGTATCACACAGGATAGGATTAGATACAGCTCAGTATACAATATCACACAGGATAGGATTAGATACACAGCTCAGTATACAGTATCACACATGGTAGGATTAGATACAGCTCAGTATACAGTATCACACAGGATAGGATTAGATACACAGCTCAGTATACAGTATCACACAGGATAGGAATAGATACACAGCTCAGTATACAGTATCACACAGGATAGGATTAGATACACAGCTCAGTATACAGTATCACACAGGATAGGATTAGATACAGCTCAGTATACAGTATCACAGGATAGGATTAGATACAGCTCAGTATACAGTATCACACATGGTAGGATTAGATACACGGCTCAGTATACAGTATCACACAGGATAGGATTAGATACACAGCTCAGTATACAGTATCACACAGGATAGGATTAGATACACAGCTCAGTATACAATATCACACAGGATAGGATTAGATACAGCTCAGTATACAGTATCACACAGGATAGGATTAGATACACAGCTCAGTATACAGTATCACACAGGATAGGATTAGATACACAGCTCAGTATACAG
The DNA here is from genome assembly GCF_031893055.1 of Leptodactylus fuscus. NCBI lineage: Eukaryota > Metazoa > Chordata > Amphibia > Anura > Leptodactylidae > Leptodactylus > Leptodactylus fuscus. Next base: position 220,483,796 of record NC_134269.1, on the reverse strand, counting down.
TATCACACAGGATAGGATTAGATACACAGCTCAGTATACAGTATCACACAGGATAGGATTAGATACACAGCTCAGTATACAGTATCACACAGGATAGGATTAGATACACAGCTCAGTATACAGTATCACACATGGTAGGATTAGATACACGGCTCAGTATACAGTATCACACAGGATAGGATTAGATACACAGCTCAGTATACAGTATCACACGGGAGAGGATTAGATACACAGCTCAGTATACAATATCACACAGGATAGGATTAGATACACAGCTCAGTATACAGTATCACACAGGATAGGATTAGATACAGCTCAGTATACAGTATCACACAGGATAGGATTAGATACACAGCTCAGTATACAGTATCACACAGGATAGGATTAGATACACAGCTCAGTATACAATATCACACAGGATAGGATTAGATACACAGCTCAGTATACAGTATCACACAGGATAGGATTAGATACAGCTCAGTATACAGTATCACACAGGATAGGATTAGATACACAGCTCAGTATACAGTATCACACAGGATAGGATTAGATACACAGCTCAGTATACAGTATCACACAGGATAGGATTAGATACACAGCTCAGTATACAGTATCACACAGGATAGGATTAGATACACAGCTCAGTATACAGTATCACACAGGATAGGATTAGATACACAGCTCAGTATACAGTATCACACAGGATAGGATTAGATACACAGCTCAGTATACAGTATCACACAGGATAGGATTAGATACACAGCTCAGTATACAGTATCACACAGGATAGGATTAGATACAGCTCAGTATACAGTATCACACAGGATAGGATTAGATACACGGCTCAGTATACAGTATCACACAGGATAGGATTAGATACACGGCGCAGTATACAGTATCACACATGGTAGGATTAGATACACGGCTCAGTATACAGTATCACACAGGATAGGATTAGATACACAGCTCAGTATACAGTATCACACAGGATAGGATTAGATACACAGCTCAGTATACAATATCACACAGGATAGGATTAGATACAGCTCAGTATACAGTATCACACAGGATAGGATTAGATACACAGCTCAGTATACAGTATCACACAGGATAGGATTAGATACACGGCTCAGTATACAGTATCACACAGGATAGGATTAGATACACGGCGCAGTATACAGTATCACACATGGTAGGATTAGATACACGGCTCAGTATACAGTATCACACAGGATAGGATTAGATACACAGCTCAGTATACAGTATCACACAGGATAGGATTAGATACACAGCTCAGTATACAATATCACACAGGATAGGATTAGATACAGCTCAGTATACAGTATCACACAGGATAGGATTAGATACACAGCTCAGTATACAGTATCACACAGGATAGGATTAGATACACAGCTCAGTATACAGTATCACACAGGATAGGATTAGATACACAGCTCAGTATACAGTATCACACAGGATAGGATTAGATACACAGCTCAGTATACAGTATCACACAGGATAGGATTAGATACACAGCTCAGTATACAGTATCACACATGGTAGGATTAGATACACGGCTCAGTATACAGTATCACACAGGATAGGATTAGATACACAGCTCAGTATACAGTATCACACGGGAGAGGATTAGATACACAGCTCAGTATACAATATCACACAGGATAGGATTAGATACACAGCTCAGTATACAGTATCACACAGGATAGGATTAGATACAGCTCAGTATACAGTATCACACAGGATAGGATTAGATACACAGCTCAGTATACAGTATCACACAGGATAGGATTAGATACAGCTCAGTATACAGTATCACACAGGATAGGATTAGATACACAGCTCAGTATACAGTATCACACAGGATAGGATTAGATACACAGCTCAGTATACAGTATCACACAGGATAGGATTAGATACACAGCTCAGTATACAGTATCACACAGGATAGGATTAGATACACAGCTCAGTATACAGTATCACACAGGATAGGATTAGATACACAGCTCAGTATACAGTATCACACAGGATAGGATTAGATACACAGCTCAGTATACAGTATCACACAGGATAGGATTAGATACACAGCTCAGTATACAGTATCACACAGGATAGGATTAGATACAGCTCAGTATACAGTATCACACAGGATAGGATTAGATACACGGCTCAGTATACAGTATCACACAGGATAGGATTAGATACACGGCGCAGTATACAGTATCACACATGGTAGGATTAGATACACGGCTCAGTATACAGTATCACACAGGATAGGATTAGATACACAGCTCAGTATACAGTATCACACAGGATAGGATTAGATACACAGCTCAGTATACAATATCACACAGGATAGGATTAGATACAGCTCAGTATACAGTATCACACAGGATAGGATTAGATACACAGCTCAGTATACAGTATCACACAGGATAGGATTAGATACACAGCTCAGTATACAGTATCACACAGGATAGGATTAGATACACAGCTCAGTATACAGTATCACACAGGATAGGATTAGATACACAGCTCAGTATACAGTATCACACAGGATAGGATTAGATACAGCTCAGTATACAGTAGTATCACACAGCATAGGATTAGATACACAGCTCAGTATACAGTATCACACAGGATAGGATTAGATACACAGCTCAGTATACAGTATCACACAGGATAGGATTAGATACACAGCTCAGTATACAGTATCACACAGGATAGGATTAGATACAGCTCAGTATACAGTAGTATCACACAGCATAGGATTAGATACACATCTCAGTATACAGTATCACACAGAATAGGATTAGATACACAGCTCAGTATACAGTATCACACAGGATAGGATTAGATACACAGCTCAGTATACAGTATCACACAGGATAGGATTAGATACACAGCTCAGTATACAGTATCACACAGGATAGGATTAGATACACAGCTCAGTATACAGTATCACACAGGATAGGATTAGATACACAGCTCAGTATACTGTATCACACAGGATAGGATTAGATACACAGCTCAGTATACAGTATCACACAGAATAGGATTAGATACACAGCTCAGTATACAGTATCACACAGGATAGGATTAGATACACAGCTCAGTATACAGTATCACACAGGATAGGATTAGACACACAGCTCAGTATACAGTATCACACAGGATAGGATTAGATACAGCTCAGTATACAGTAGTATCACACAGCATAGGATTAGATACACAGCTCAGTATACAGTATCACACAGGATAGGATTAGATACACAGCTCAGTATACAGTATCACACAGGATAGGATTAGATACACAGCTCAGTATACAGTATCACACAGGATAGGATTAGATACAGCTCAGTATACAGTAGTATCACACAGCATAGGATTAGATACACAGCTCAGTATACAGTATCACACAGAATAGGATTAGATACACAGCTCAGTATACAGTATCACACAGGATAGGATTAGATACACAGCTCAGTATACAGTATCACACAGGATAGGATTAGATACACAGCTCAGTATACAGTATCACACAGGATAGGATTAGATACACAGCTCAGTATACAGTATCACACAGGATAGGATTAGATACAGCTCAGTATACAGTATCACACAGGATAGGATTAGATACAGCTCAGTATACAATATCACACAGGATAGGATTAGATACACAGCTCAGTATACAGTATCACACAGGATAGGATTAGATACAGCTCAGTATACAGTATCACACAGGATAGGATTAGATACACGGCTCAGTATACAGTATCACACAGGATAGGATTAGATACAGCTCAGTATACAGTATCACACAGGATAGGATTAGATACAGCTCAGTATACAATATCACACAGGATAGGATTAGATACACGGCTCAGTATACAGTATCACACAGGATAGGATTAGATACAGCTCAGTATACAATATCACACAGGATAGGATTAGATACACAGCTCAGTATACAGTATCACACAGGATAGGATTAGATACAGCTCAGTATACAGTATCACACAGGATAGGATTAGATACACGGCTCAGTATACAGTATCACACAGGATAGGATTAGATACAGCTCAGTATACAATATCACACAGGATAGGATTAGATACACAGCTCAGTATACAGTATCACACATGGTAGGATTAGATACAGCTCAGTATACAGTATCACACAGGATAGGATTAGATACACAGCTCAGTATACAGTATCACACAGGATAGGAATAGATACACAGCTCAGTATACAGTATCACACAGGATAGGATTAGATACACAGCTCAGTATACAGTATCACACAGGATAGGATTAGATACAGCTCAGTATACAGTATCACAGGATAGGATTAGATACAGCTCAGTATACAGTATCACACATGGTAGGATTAGATACACGGCTCAGTATACAGTATCACACAGGATAGGATTAGATACACAGCTCAGTATACAGTATCACACAGGATAGGATTAGATACACAGCTCAGTATACAATATCACACAGGATAGGATTAGATACAGCTCAGTATACAGTATCACACAGGATAGGATTAGATACACAGCTCAGTATACAGTATCACACAGGATAGGATTAGATACACAGCTCAGTATACAGTATCACACAGGATAGGATTAGATACACAGCTCAGTATACAGTATCACACAGGATAGGATTAGATACACAGCTCAGTATACAGTATCACACAGGATAGGATTAGATACACAGCTCAGTATACAGTATCACACATGGTAGGATTAGATACACGGCTCAGTATACAGTATCACACAGGATAGGATTAGATACACAGCTCAGTATACAGTATCACACGGGAGAGGATTAGATACACAGCTCAGTATACAATATCACACAGGATAGGATTAGATACACAGCTCAGTATACAGTATCACACAGGATAGGATTAGATACAGCTCAGTATACAGTATCACACAGGATAGGATTAGATACACAGCTCAGTATACAGTATCACACAGGATAGGATTAGATACACAGCTCAGTATACAATATCACACAGGATAGGATTAGATACACAGCTCAGTATACAGTATCACACAGGATAGGATTAGATACAGCTCAGTATACAGTATCACACAGGATAGGATTAGATACACAGCTCAGTATACAGTATCACACAGGATAGGATTAGATACACAGCTCAGTATACAGTATCACACAGGATAGGATTAGATACACAGCTCAGTATACAGTATCACACAGGATAGGATTAGATACACAGCTCAGTATACAGTATCACACAGGATAGGATTAGATACACAGCTCAGTATACAGTATCACACAGGATAGGATTAGATACACAGCTCAGTATACAGTATCACACAGGATAGGATTAGATACACAGCTCAGTATACAGTATCACACAGGATAGGATTAGATACAGCTCAGTATACAGTATCACACAGGATAGGATTAGATACACGGCTCAGTATACAGTATCACACAGGATAGGATTAGATACACGGCGCAGTATACAGTATCACACATGGTAGGATTAGATACACGGCTCAGTATACAGTATCACACAGGATAGGATTAGATACACAGCTCAGTATACAGTATCACACAGGATAGGATTAGATACACAGCTCAGTATACAATATCACACAGGATAGGATTAGATACAGCTCAGTATACAGTATCACACAGGATAGGATTAGATACACAGCTCAGTATACAGTATCACACAGGATAGGATTAGATACACGGCTCAGTATACAGTATCACACAGGATAGGATTAGATACACGGCGCAGTATACAGTATCACACATGGTAGGATTAGATACACGGCTCAGTATACAGTATCACACAGGATAGGATTAGATACACAGCTCAGTATACAGTATCACACAGGATAGGATTAGATACACAGCTCAGTATACAATATCACACAGGATAGGATTAGATACAGCTCAGTATACAGTATCACACAGGATAGGATTAGATACACAGCTCAGTATACAGTATCACACAGGATAGGATTAGATACACAGCTCAGTATACAGTATCACACAGGATAGGATTAGATACACAGCTCAGTATACAGTATCACACAGGATAGGATTAGATACACAGCTCAGTATACAGTATCACACAGGATAGGATTAGATACACAGCTCAGTATACAGTATCACACATGGTAGGATTAGATACACGGCTCAGTATACAGTATCACACAGGATAGGATTAGATACACAGCTCAGTATACAGTATCACACGGGAGAGGATTAGATACACAGCTCAGTATACAATATCACACAGGATAGGATTAGATACACAGCTCAGTATACAGTATCACACAGGATAGGATTAGATACAGCTCAGTATACAGTATCACACAGGATAGGATTAGATACACAGCTCAGTATACAGTATCACACAGGATAGGATTAGATACAGCTCAGTATACAGTATCACACAGGATAGGATTAGATACACAGCTCAGTATACAGTATCACACAGGATAGGATTAGATACACAGCTCAGTATACAGTATCACACAGGATAGGATTAGATACACAGCTCAGTATACAGTATCACACAGGATAGGATTAGATACACAGCTCAGTATACAGTATCACACAGGATAGGATTAGATACACAGCTCAGTATACAGTATCACACAGGATAGGATTAGATACACAGCTCAGTATACAGTATCACACAGGATAGGATTAGATACACAGCTCAGTATACAGTATCACACAGGATAGGATTAGATACAGCTCAGTATACAGTATCACACAGGATAGGATTAGATACACGGCTCAGTATACAGTATCACACAGGATAGGATTAGATACACGGCGCAGTATACAGTATCACACATGGTAGGATTAGATACACGGCTCAGTATACAGTATCACACAGGATAGGATTAGATACACAGCTCAGTATACAGTATCACACAGGATAGGATTAGATACACAGCTCAGTATACAATATCACACAGGATAGGATTAGATACAGCTCAGTATACAGTATCACACAGGATAGGATTAGATACACAGCTCAGTATACAGTATCACACAGGATAGGATTAGATACACAGCTCAGTATACAGTATCACACAGGATAGGATTAGATACACAGCTCAGTATACAGTATCACACAGGATAGGATTAGATACACAGCTCAGTATACAGTATCACACAGGATAGGATTAGATACACAGCTCAGTATATAGTATCATACAGGGTAGGATTAGATACACAGCTCAGTATACAGTATCACACAGGAGAGGATTAGATACACAGCTCAGTATACAGAATCACACAGGATAGGATTAGATACACAGCTCAGTATACAGTATCACACAGGATAGGATTAGATACACGGCTCAGTATACAGTATCACACAGGATAGGATTAGATACAGCTCAGTATACAGTATCACACAGGATAGGATTAGATACACAGCTCAGTATACAGTATCACACAGGATAGGATTAGATACACAGCTCAGTATACAGTATCACACAGGATAGGATTAGATACAGCTCAGTATACAGTATCACACAGGATAGGATTAGATACAGCTCAGTATACAATATCACACAGGATAGGATTAGATACACGGCTCAGTATACAGTATCACACAGGATAGGATTAGATACAGCTCAGTATACAATATCACACAGGATAGGGTTAGATACACAGCTCAGTATACAGTATCACACAGGATAGGATTAGATACAGCTCAGTATACAGTATCACACAGGATAGGATTAGATACACAGCTCAGTATACAGTATCACAGGATAGGATTAGATACACAGCTCAGTATACAGTATCACACAGGATAGGATTAGATACACAGCTCAGTATACAGTATCACACAGGATAGGATTAGATACACAGCTCAGTATACAGTATCACACAGGATAGGATTAGATACACAGCTCAGTATACAGTATCACACAGGATAGGATTAGATACAGCTCAGTATACAGTATCACACAGGATAGGATTAGATACACAGCTCAGTATACAGTATCACACAGGATAGGATTAGATACACAGCTCAGTATACAGTATCACACAGGATAGGATTAGATACAGCTCAGTATACAGTATCACACAGGATAGGATTAGATACAGCTCAGTATACAATATCACACAGGATAGGATTAGATACACGGCTCAGTATACAGTATCACACAGGATAGGATTAGATACAGCTCAGTATACAATATCACACAGGATAGGGTTAGATACACAGCTCAGTATACAGTATCACACAGGATAGGATTAGATACAGCTCAGTATACAGTATCACACAGGATAGGATTAGATACACAGCTCAGTATACAGTATCACAGGATAGGATTAGATACACAGCTCAGTATACAGTATCACACAGGATAGGATTAGATACACAGCTCAGTATACAGTATCACACAGGATAGGATTAGATACACAGCTCAGTATACAGTATCACACAGGATAGGATTAGATACACAGCTCAGTATACAGTATCACACAGGATAGGATTAGATACACAGCTCAGTATACAGTATCACACAGGATAGGATTAGATACAGCTCAGTATACAGTATCACACAGGATAGGATTAGATACAGCTCAGTATACAGTATCACACAGGATAGGATTAGATACAGCTCAGTATACAGTATCACACAGGATAGGATTAGATACACAGCTCAGTATACAGTATCACACAGGATAGGATTAGATACACAGCTCAGTATACAGTATCACACAGGATAGGATTAGATACACGGCTCAGTATACAGTATCACACAGGATAGGATTAGATACACAGCTCAGTATACAGTATCACACAGGATAGGATTAGATACACAGCTCAGTATACAGTATCACACAGGATAGGATTAGATACACAGCTCAGTATACAGTATCACACAGGATAGGATTAGATACAGCTCAGTATACAGTATCACACAGGATAGGATTAGATACACGGCTCAGTATACAGTATCACACAGGATAGGATTAGATACACAGCTCAGTATACAGTATCACACAGGATAGGATTAGATACACAGCTCAGTATACAGTATCACACAGGATAGGATTAGATACAGCTCAGTATACAGTATCACACAGGATAGGATTAGATACACAGCTCAGTATATAGTATCACACAGGATAGGATTAGATACACAGCGCAGTATACAGTATCACACAGGATAGGATTAGATACAGCTCAGTATACAGTATCACACAGGATAGGATTAGATACACAGCTCAGTATACAGTATCACACAGGATAGGATTAGATACAGCTCAGTATACAGTATCACACAGGATAGGATTAGATACAGCTCAGTATACAGTATCACACAGGATAGGATTAGATACAGCTCAGTATACAGTATCACACAGGATAGGATTAGATACACGGCTCAGTATACAGTATCACACAGGACAGGATTAGATACACAGCTCAGTATACAGTATCACACAGGATAGGATTAGATACACGGCTCAGTATACAGTATCACACAGGACAGGATTAGATACAGCTCAGTATACAGTATCACACAGGATAGGATTAGATACAGCTCAGTATACAGTATCACACAGGATAGGATTAGATACACAGCTCAGTATACAGTATCACACAGGATAGGATTAGATACACAGCTCAGTATACAGTATCACACGGGATAGGATTAGATACACAGCTCAGTATACAATATCACACAGGATAGGATTAGATACACAGCTCAGTATACAGTATCACACAGGATAGGATTAGATACACAGCTCAGTATACAGTATCACACAGGATAGGATTAGATACACAGCTCAGTATACAGTATCACACAGGATAGGATTAGATACACAGCTCAGTATACAGTATCACACAGGATAGGATTAGATACACAGCTCAGTATACAGTATCACACAGGATAGGATTAGATACACAGCTCAGTATACAGTATCACACAGGATAGGATTAGATACACAGCTCAGTATACAGTATCACACAGGATAGGATTAGATACACAGCTCAGTATACAGTATCACACAGGATAGGATTAGATACAGCTCAGTATACAGTATCACACAGGATAGGATTAGATACAGCTCAGTATACCGTATCACACAGGATAGGATTAGATACACAGCTCAGTATACAGTATCACACCTGACCACTCTGGGTATATCCTACAGTAAATACTCCGCCTGTGTCCTGATAATTAATCTCTCCGCACAATGTGATGTCGCGCTGACTCTATTATTCCTCCTTAACAATCGGCGCCGGCGCTTGTTTAAATCACGTTGTTTTGTTCACAGAACAGTAAAGACAATTAGTGATCACACCGAAGCCGCCATTGTCCACGTGCCGCAATGTTTTCTACAGCGACCATTTCAATGGCAGTAAATGACACATTAGGCGACATTGCGCGCTCTGCTAAAGACGATTTTCTTCTCGGTAATAGTCGTCGACAATACATGGTAGTGCGGAGTAACCCAGACAGATGAGTAATCAGCCGGATTCACCGCTGTCACCAGCAAAACCTCATTGGCAGGTTTAGTAAATGCACAATTAAAAACACATAAAGCCTTTGTTCACGGCAAGCCATCTGCAGCCGCACGTCTTATGTGAGTGTGTTTAAAAGCCCCGTAATCACCGCGGTTCTCTGCTAATCGAAAACTTAGATATTGTCTGATGTTCTGACAATGAGAGCGGCAATTACACCGCACTTGTGTATCTACTGAAGTCACTTAATGGACATCTGCGAAGACACTGCTACATGATGGCCTGGTACAATATCGCCTGCACAGCAATAGCATCCTGTATAACTGATATCTATACTGACTGGCGGCTGAGGAAAGACGAAACAAGAGGACAGCAAGTAGTTGTAACATATATCATATAATACTGCCCCTATGAACAAGAGTATAACTACTATAATACTACCTCCTATGTACAAGAATATAACTACTATAATACTGCCTCCTATGTACAAGAATATAACTACTATAATACTACTCCTATGTACAAGAATATAACTACTATAATACTGCTCCTATGTACAAGAATATAACTACTATAATACTGCTCCTATGTACATGAATATAACTACTATAATACTACCTCCTATGTACAAGAATATAACTACTATAATACTACTCCTATATACAAGAATATAACTACTATAATACTGCTCCTATGTACAAGAATATAACTACTATAATACTACTCCTATGTACAAGAATATAACTACTATAATACTGCCCCTATGTACAAGAGTATAACCACTATAATACTACCTCCTATGTACAAGAATATAACTACTATAATACTGCCTCCTATGTACAAGAATATAACTACTATAATACTACTCCTATGTACAAGAATATAACTACTATAATACTGCTCCTATGTACAAGAATATAACTACTATAATACTGCTCCTATGTACATGAATATAACTACTATAATACTGCTCCTATGTACAAGAATATAACTACTATAATACTACTCCTATGTACAAGAATATAACTACTATAATACTACTCCTATATACAAGAATATAACTACTATAATACTACTCCTATGTACAAGAATATAACTACTATAATACTGCTCCTATGTACAAGAATATAACTACTATAATACTGCTCCTATGTACAAGAATATAACTACTATAATACTACTACTATGTACAGGAATATAACTACTATAATACTACCTCCTATGTACAAGAATATAACTACTATAATACTACTCCTATATACAAGAATATAACTACTATAATACTACTATGTACAGGAATATAACTACTATAATACTACCTCCTATGTACAAGAATATAACTACTATAATACTACTCCTATGTACAAGAATATAACTACTATAATACTACTCCTATGTACAAGAATATAACTACTATAATACTACTCCTATGTACAAGAATATAACTACTATAATACTACTCCTATGTACAAGAATATAACTACTATAATACTGCTCCTATGTACAAGAATATAACTACTATAATACTACTCCTATGTACAAGAATATAACTACTATAATACTACTCCTATGTACAAGAATATAACTACTATAATACTACCTCCTATGTACAAGAATATAACTACTATAATACTACTCCTATGTACAAGAATATAACTACTATAATACTACTCCTATGTACAAGAATATAACTACTATAATACTGCTCCTATGTACAAGAATATAACTACTATAATACTACTCCTATGTACAAGAATATAACTACTATAATACTACTCCTATATACAAGAATATAACTACTATAATACTGCTCCTATGTACAAGAATATAACTACTATAATACTACTCCTATGTACAAGAATATAACTACTATAATACTACTCCTATATACAAGAATATAACTACTATAATACTGCTCCTATGTACAAGAATATAACTACTATAATACTACCTCCTATGTACAAGAATATAACTACTATAATACTACTCCTATGTACAAGAATATAACTACTATAATACTACCTCCTATGTACAAGAATATAACTACTATAATACTACTCCTATGTACAAGAATATAACTATAATAATACTACCTCCTATGTACAAGAATATAACTACTATAATACTACTCCTATGTACAAGAATATAACTACTATAATACTGCTCCTATGTACAAGAATATAACTACTATAATACTACCTCCTATGTACAAGAATATAACTACTATAATACTGCTCCTATGTACAAGAATATAACTACTATAATACTACTCCTATATACAAGAATATAACTACTATAATACTACTACTATATACAAGAATATAACTACTATAATACTACTCATATGTACAAGAATATAACTACTATAATACTACTCCTATGTACAAGAATATAACTACTATAATACTGTTCCTATGTACAAGAATATAACTACTATAATACTACTCCTATGTACAAGAATATAACTACTATAATACTGCTCCTATGTACAAGAATATAACTACTATAATACTACTACTATATACAAGAATATAACTACTATAATATTGCTCCTATGTACAAGAATATAACTACTATAATACTGCTCCTATGTACAAGAATATAACTACTATAATACTGCTCCTATGTACAACAATATAACTAATATAATACTGCTCCTATGTACAAGAATATAACTACTATAATACTACTCCTATATACGAGAATATAACTACTATAATACTACACCTATATACAAGAATATAACTACTATAATACTGCTCCTATGTACAAGAATATAACTACTATAATACTACTCATGTGTACAAGAATATAACTACTATAATACTACCTCCTATGTACAAGAATATAACTACTATAATACTACTCCTATGTACAAGAATATAACTACTATAATACTACCTCCTATGTACAAGAATATAACTACTATAATACTACTCCTATGTACAAGAATATAACTACTATAATACTACCTCCTATGTACAAGAATATAACTACTATAATACTACTCCTATGTACAAGAATATAACTACTATAATACTACTCCTATGTACAAGAATATAACTACTATAATACTACTCCTATGTACAGGAATATAACTACTATAATACTGCTCCTATATACAAGAATATAACTACTATAATACTACTCCTATGTACAAGAATATAACTACTATAATACTACTCCTATGTACAAGAATATAACTACTATAATACTACTCCTATGTACAGGAATATAACTACTATAATACTACTCCTATGTACAAGAATATAACTACTATAATACTGCTCCAATGTACAAGAATATAACTACTATAATACTACCTTCTATGTACAAGAATATAACTACTATAATACTACTCCTATGTACAAGAATATAACTACTATAATACTACTCCTATGTACAAGAATATAACTACTATAATACTGTTCCTATGTACAAGAATATAACTACTATAATACTGCTCCTATGTACAAGAATATAACTACTATAATACTGATCCCATGTACAAGAATATAACTACTATAATACTGCTCCTATGTACAAGAATATAACTACTATAATACTGATCCCATGTACAAGAATATAACTACTATAATACTACTCCTATGTACAAGAAAATAACTACTATAATACTACTCCTATGTACAAGAATATAACTACTATAATACTACTCCTATGTACAAGAATATAACTACTATAATACTACTCCTATGTACAAGAATATAACTACTATAATACTACTCCTATGTACAAGAATATAACTACTATAATACTGCTCCTATGTACAAGAATATAACTACTATAATACTACTCCTATGTACAAGAATATAACTACTATAATACTGCCCCTATGTACAAGACTATAACTACTATAATACTACCCCCTATGTACAAGAATATAACTACTATAATACTACTCCTATGTACAAGAATATAACTACTATAATACTACTCCTATGTACAAGAATATAACTACTATAATACTGCCCCTATGTACAAGAATATAACTACTATAATACTACCCCTATGTACAAGAATATAACTACTATAATACTACTCCTATGTACAAGAATATAACTACTATAATACTACCTCCTATGTACAAGAATATAACTACTATAATACTACTCCTATGTACAAGAATATAACTACTATAATACTACTCCTATGTACAAGAATATAACTACTATAATACTACTCCTATGTACAAGAATATAACTACTATAATACTGCCCCTATGTACAAGAATATAACTACTATAATACTACTCCTATGTACAAGAATATAACTACTATAATACTGCTCCTATGTACAAGAATATAACTACTATAATACTACTCCTATATGCAAGAATATAGCTACTATAATACTACTCCTATGTACAAGAATATAACTACTATAATACTACTCCTATATACAAGAATATAGCTACTATAATACTACTCCTATGTACAAGAATATAACTACTATAATACTACCCCTATGACAAGAATATAACTACTATAATACTACCCTTATGTACAAGAATATAACTACTATAATACTACTCCTATGTACAAGAATATAACTACTATAATACTACTCCTATGTACAAGAATATAACTACTATAATACTACCTCCTATGTACAAGAATATAACTACTATAATACTACTCCTATATACAAGAATATAACTACTATAATACTACCCCTATGTACAAGAATATAACTACTATAATACTACTCCTATGTACAAGAATATAACTACTATAATACTACTCCTATGTACAAGAATATAACTACTATAATACTGCCCCTATGTACAAGAGTATAACTACTATAATACTATTCCTATGTACAAGAATATAACTACTATAATACTACTCCTATGTACAAGAATATAACTACTATAATACTGCCCCTATGTACAAGAGTATAACTACTATAATACTACTCCTATGTACAAGAATATAACTACTATAATACTACTCCTATGTACAAGACTATAACTACTATAATACTACTATGTACAAGAATATAACTACTATAATACTGCTCCTATGTACAAGAATATAGCTACTATAATACTACTCCTATGTACAAGAATATAACTACTATAATACTACTCCTATATACAAGAATATAGCTACTATAATACTACTCCTATGTACAAGAATATAACTACTATAATACTACCTCCTATGTACAAGAATATAACTACTATAATACTGCTCCTATATACAAGAATATAACTACTATAATACTACTCCTATGTACAAGAATATAACTACTATAATACTGCCCCTATGTACAAGAATATAACTACTATAATACTGCCCCCTATGTACAAGAATATAACTACTATAATACTACTATGTACAAGAGTATAACTACTATAATACTACTCCTATGTACAAGAATATAACTACTATAATACTATTCCTATGTACAAGAATATAACTACTATAATACTACTCCTATGTACAAGAATATAACTACTATAATACTACTCCTATGTACAAGAATATAACTACTATAATACTACCCCTATGTACAAGAATATAACTACTATAATACTACTATGTACAAGAATATAACTACTATAATACTACCTCCTATGTACAAGAATATAACTACTATAATACTACTCCTATGTACAAGAATATAACTACTATAATACTACTCCTATGTACAAGACTATAACTACTATAATACTACTATGTACAAGAATATAACTACTATAATACTACCTCCTATGTACAAGAATATAACTACTATAATACTACTCCTATGTACAAGAATATAACTACTATAATACTACCACCTATATACATGAATATAACTACTATAATACTACTCCTATGTACAAGAACATAACTACTATAATACTGCTCCTATGTACAAGAATATAACTACTATAATACTACTACTATGTACAAGAACATAACTACTATAATACTGCTCCTATGTACAAGAATATAACTACTATAATACTACCCCTATGTACAAGAATATTACTACTATAATACTGCTCCTATGTACAAGAATATAACTACTATAATACTGCTCCTATGTACAAGAAGATAACTACTATAATACTGCTCCTATGTACAAGAATATAACTACTATAATACTACACCTATATACAAGAATATAACTACTATAATACTACTCCTATGTACAAGAATATAACTACTATAATACTACCTCCTATGTACAAGAATATAACTACTATAATACTGCCCCTATGTACAAGAATATAACTACTATAATACTACCTCCTATGTACAAGAATATAACTACTATAATACTACTCCTATGTACAAGAATATAACTACTATAATACTACTCCTATGTACAAGAATATAACTACTATAATACTGCCCCTATGTACAAGAATATAACTACTATAATACTGCTCCTATGTACAAGAATATAACTACTATAATACTACTCCTATGTACAAGAATATAACTACTATAATACTACTCCTATGTACAAGAATATAACTACTATAATACTGCCCCTATGTACAAGAATATAACTACTATAATACTACTCCTATGTACAAGAATATAACTACTATAATACTACCTCCTATGTACAAGAATATAACTACTATAATACTGCTCCTATGTACAAGAATATAACTACTATAATACTACTCCTATGTACAAGAATATAACTACTATAATACTACTCCTATGTACAAGAATATAACTACTATAATACTACTCCTATGTACAAGAATATAACTACTATAATACTACCTCCTATGTACAAGAATATAACTACTATAATACTGCTCCTATGTACAAGAATATAACTACTATAATACTGCCCCCTATGTACAAGAATATAACTACTATAATACTACTCCTATGTACAAGAATATAACTACTATAATACTGCCCCTATGTACAAGAATATAACTACTATAATACTACTCCTATGTACAAGAATATAACTACTATAATACTGCTCCTATGTACAAGAATATAACTACTTTCCCGTACGTCCTACGGCAGCACAATTACACAAGGGATTTCATCCCCTAGGTACAACCAGAGAGACAGGTTAGTTAGCAATCGTGAATAATTAAACAATTAACAAGGACCCCTCCTATAAAGGTAAGGAAGTCGGCTGGTCCAATTGTGTTCTTTTTTCTCTCTAGGTACCTGAAGAGACAGGATGTGTTGAGGACTTTTCGGCAGTTACTGGGCTTTCCGGGCTGTATACAGGGCTGGTCCCTGTCCCTCAGTTCCGAAGGTGTTCCAAGATGATGCCGATCATTTCTATTTGGACTTGCCTTGGTTCACATGTGGGTGGAATTACATGGTCAGGAATTCCCCACTAAACATGGATGGTAGCACATGGAGGCGCTTCAGGTTCTCCCTGAAGTATGCGCGCCTAGCCCAGCAATCCACTACAAATGGCGCACTGGAAATGGCGCGCGCTCCTCGAGAAATGAGGCATGTTGTTCCAGGACTGGCATCAACGCTGCAGCCACCATAAGGAATGGAGCCAGTATCCGGCAACATGGCGCACTTTGCCTCCTGCTCAGCCCTCTGCTTGCTGAGGTAAGTATGGCTGAATGTTCTGAGCAGCTCAGGTTTGTCTTTCCTGGTGTTCAGCTCTGCACTGGTTTTAATATACACTGTAACCCTTCACATGCCAGTAGCCGGCAATATGGGGATCACCTCCTGCTCAGCCCTCGGCTTACTGTGGTAAGTATGGCTGTATGGTCTGAGCTGCTCCATGTTGTTTGCCCTGCTGTGTTTAGCTCTGCATTGGTTCCAGTACACACTGTGACTCCTCACATGCTGCACTCGCCTCCTGCTCTGCCCTCTGCTTACTGCGGTAAGTATGGCTGTATGTGCTGAGCTGCTCCATGTTGTTTGCCCGGCTGGGTCCAGCTCTGTGCACTATTAACTCTCCGCATGCTGAAGCTCTGCTAACTGTTTGTGTTCTGTTTAGATGTCTGCGGGAGCAGTAAGAGGACCTGTAAGTGCAGACACAGGGGGCAGTAAGAGGACCTGTAAGTTCAGACACAGGGGGCAGTAGAGGACCTGTAAGTGCAGACACAGGGGGCAGTAAGAGGACCTGTAAGTGCAGACACAGGGGGCAGTAAGAGGACCTGTAAGTCCAGACACAGGGGGCAGTAGAGGCCGCAGCGCCTACCTGAGGACCTGGTCGCAGACACCTGTGTGAATTGTTCCTCACCTGTGGCCTCCTCTCCAGGAGAGGGCACTACAGCATGTATGGAGGGGGTATACAGCATGTATGGAGAGGGCACTACAGCATGTATGGAGGGGGTATACAGCATGTATGGAGAGGGCACTACAGCATGTATGGAGGGGGTATACAGCATGTATGGAGAGGGCACTACAGCATGTATGGAGGGGGTATACAGCATGTATGGAGAGGGCACTACAGCATGTATGGAGGGGGTATACAGCATGTATGGAGAGGGCACTACAGCATGTATGGAGGGGGTATACAGCATGTATGGAGAGGGCACTACAGCATGTATGGAGGGGGTATACAGCAGCTTACTAAGGGTTCAGGATGTCTCCCTCACCCAGTGACCAGTACCAAGCTCCTCCAGCTCTTACAATCTTGAGGGATTAAATCCTAAATTCAGATGACCCAGGAGTTTTGTGTTCAAGGAATAGAGGCGGAGTCTGGACAAAGTCTGTCGCTGTTTAGGGGCGCAAATCCCTACATGTGAATGCCTCCTTACACCACTGTAAGCGCTGTATACTGTGCACAAGAAAATCTGCACTGGGGTCTTCGCCATCCGTTTCTGTTGCATAGATTATGTGATAAAGCCGCGCATCATAGTGTAAATGGAAAGTGTCAGACTAAGGATAAATCTACTGCACTGCATAAAGCGGACATGTCTATCAGGAGATTCTGCTGAAACTGATGTTATATTTAATGAGGTGCTGCAGCAGCTTGCACTGGGCCCACTAATGAGTTAAAACAGCGTAGGATGGAGCCTGAGAAAGAAGCTCTATTATTGTCATGTAACTAAGGGCAAGGTTTACCCGAGTCCTCCAGTCCTGCAGGAATGGCTACAATGTGACCTGGAGACTCCAAGAAAGTAACAAAACAAAACAAAAAACAAACAAACAAAAACAACCTGTGTATCTGGATCTAGATGTGACACAACCTACAGCCGGGATATCTTCTCCACTCATGAGTGGGAATTGGTTCCTAAGCTAGATCTTCCTGTCACTGAAATGTCAGTGACCATTGTGGACTGTAAGTGCCTACCATCGTCCGCTCCGGGCCGGGCAAGTGCCAGCAGAGGAGACTGACTGGGAATCACTAACTCCATTGGCTAAAAAGCAAGCAAAACAACAAAACAGATTGTGTCTTGTAGAAAGCTTCTATATCCTCCATAGGAGTTTACAATACATCTTTGTAAGTGATTCCAGTTGCCAGGTCACTATGTATACGGCTCGCTCATCTCACCAGAGATTTAGAAGACGAGTCCGAGAGCAGAAATCCTCCGGTCACTGACACAGATGGAGAATCCTTCAGATTTCTCTGTGATACTCATTTGCATAAAATAAGATCTGTATCCACAGGATCCTAGAATATATCTTCTGTGGTGTATATACACTCCACTGTCTATATACTCACACACTCTATTGTTTATATACGCACATAAACTCCACTGTGTGTATGCTCACATACACTCCACTGTCTATATACTCACACACACACTATTGTTTATATACGCATAAACTCCACTGTGTATATGCTCACATACACTCCAGTGTGTATATACTCACATACACTCTGGATATATACTTACATACTCTGCTGTGTATGTGCTCACATACACTCCATTGTGTGTATGCTCACATACACTCTACTATGTATATACTCACATACACTCCGTTGTGTGTATACTCAATACACTTTACCGTGTATATATTCGCATGTTCTTTATCGTGTATATATTCACATACACTCTACTGTGTATATACTCAATACACTCCATTGTGTATATACTCACATACACTCTACTGTGTATATACTCACACTTCATTGTGTGCATACTCACATACGCTCTACCGTGTATATATTTGCATGTTCTTTATTGTGTATATATTCACATACACTCTACTGTGTATATACTCACAGACACTCTACTGTGTGTATGCTCACATACACTCCATGGTGTATATATTCACATATTCTCTACTGTGTATATACTCACAGACACTGTACTGTGTGTATGCTCACATACACTCCATGGTGTATATATTCACATATTCTCTACTGTGTGTATGCTCACATACAATCTATTGTGTATATACTCACATACACTGTGTATACATTCACATACTCTACTGTGTATATACTCACATACACTCTACGGTGTGTATACTCACATACTCTGCTGTTTATATACTCACAAATACTTTGTTGTGGATACACTCTAGCATGTTTACACTCACATAAACTCCGTTGTATACATACTCGCATGTGCTTTATTTATGGTTGCACTCTCATACTTGATTATAGAGATACTCATGAACTCTGGTGGATATGGTCCTATACTATATGGTGATTATATTCACATGTAGTCTGATGTGTGGACTCGCATATCGCCCATTGTATATACTTACATATATTCTATTGTGGCTACATGCACATATCTTCCATTATATATAATCGGACATTTTTCATTGTATATTCTCATATATCCTATTGTGGATATACTCACATATTGTCTGGTATACTCATATATCCTATTTTGAATATGCTCATATACTCGTTAGTCTCCACCTCATAAGAACCTTTCTTCAAAGCATTGCAAATGTTAAGTCTGTTTTGTCACCGAAAAAAAAAAAAAAAGGTATTCTTAGGGCCCTGCAGGGTCATTAATGCGCTGAATCTTCATTTGAACCACTTCAAGAAGTCTCAATAAATGGCTAAACTTCAAAGTTTCTTCTTAATAGCCATCATATCTACCAGACATATCAGTGTATTACAGGCTCTCTACTACAAAGAGTCCTATCGGAGTTCCTAGGAGTTTTGTCTTCTCTTGAGAGCCATCCCAGGGTTCCTTCCTAAGGTCCCTCTTTCAAGCAGATCAGCCCGGAAGTTGCCTTGCCAGGGTCTTCCCTAAACCTTAGGGAGAGGAGTAACTAAAGTGGCATCTTTACATGTTACAGAGAACTCCTGTCTGGTTGTGGAGATCCAACAGCTTCAGGAAAGCCAAAATTTTACTGGCAACATTATGGCCCAAATAAGGGGGCAAAGGACAAGTAAAAGCCCCACTGGCAAGATGGTTCAGGGCTGCAGCTGAAATGTGCTACCAACTGAGTGATCTGCAATCTCCGCTAAAGTCAGAGCTCATGCCGCTGGGCCCATGTTCACATCATGGGAAGAAGTGGGACAGATTCCACTAGAACAAATGCACATGGCGGAACCGGATCCTCTTCATTCACATTTATCAAACTCTACAGACTCGCTTCACGAGCAGCAGTGCGATCCTTCTTAGGCAAAGAGTGGCGGCCGGCATCCCTCCCTGTTATCTCATTGCTTCTCAAATCCCTTGTGTAATTGTGCTGTCGTAGGACGTACGGGAAAGAGGAAAATTTACTCACCGAAATTTTCATTTCCCGTAGTCCGTAGGCAGCACAAGCGACCCTCCCTATTGAATGTCTATTGCTTCAAAAAAACACAATTGGGCCAGCCGACTTCCTTACCTTTATAGGAGGGGTCCTTGTTAATTGTTTAATTATTCACGATTGCTAACTAACCTGTCTCTCTGGTTGTACCTAGGGGACGAAATCCCTTGTGTAATTGTGCTGCCTACGGACTACGGGAAATGAAAATTTCGGTAAGTAAATTTTCCTCTATAATACTACTCCTATGTACAAGAATATAACTACTATAATACTGCTCCTATGTACAAGAATATAACTACTATAATACTACTCCTATATACAAGAATATAACTACTATAATACTACTCCTATGTACAAGAATATAACTACTATAATACTACCTCCTATGTACAAGAATATAACTACTATAATACTACTCCTATGTACAAGAATATAACTACTATAATACTACTCCTATATACAAGAATATAACTACTATAATACTACTCCTATGTACAAGAATATAACTACTATAATACTACTCCTATGTACAAGAATATAACTACTATAATACTACTATGTACAAGAATATAACTACTATAATACTGCTCCTATGTACAAGAATATAACTACTATAATACTGCTCCTATGTACAAGAATATAACTACTATAATACTACTCCTATGTACAAGAATATAACTACTATAATACTACTCCTATGTACAAGAATATAACAACTATAATACTACTCCTATGTACAAGAATATAACTACTATAATACTACTCCTATGTACAAGAATATAACTACTATAATACTACTCCTATATACAAGAATATAACTACTATAATACTACTCCTATGTACAAGAATATAACTACAATAATACTACTCCTATATACAAGAATATAACTACTATAATACTACTCCTATGTACAAGAATATAACTACTATAATACTACTCCTATGTACAAGAATATAACTACTATAATACTACTCCTATGTACAAGAATATAACTACTATAATACTACCTCCTATGTACAAGAATATAACTACTATAATACTACTCCTATGTACAAGAATATAACTACTATAATACTACTCCTATGTACAAGAATATAACTACTATAATACTACTCCTATGTACAAGAATATAACTACTATAATACTACTCCTATGTACAAGAATATAACTACTATAATACTACTCCTATGTACAAGAATATAACTACTATAATACTACTCCTATGTACAAGAATATAACTACTATAATACTACTCCTATGTACAAGAATATAACTACTATAATACTGCCCCCCTATATGCAGGGATATAACTACTATAATACTGATCCTATGTACAAGAATATAACTACTATAATACTGATCCTATGTACAAGAATATAACTACTATAATACTGCCCCCCTATATGCAGGGATATAACTACTATAATACTTCTCCTATGTACAAGAATATAACTACTATAATACTACTCCTATGTACAAGAATATAACTACTATAATACTACTCCTATATACAAGAATATAACTACTATAATACTACTCCTATGTACAAGAATATAACTACTATAATACTACTCCTATATACAAGAATATAACTACTATAATACTACCTCCTATGTACAAGAATATAACTACTATAATACTACTCCTATATACAAGAATATAACTACTATAATACTGCTCCTATGTACATATATATGATTAGGTTTGGCGGGTTGAGGCTGTGCTTTGCTTCTTCCCATATATTTCTTGCATTTTCCCGTCTTCTTGTCTTTGGTGAGTTTATCATACAGTATTAGCAGTTTCCTATGTTATTGCCTCCCCTTGTGTATACTGTGTGCTCTGTGTATACTGATACTCTCCCCCCCCCCCCATATATACCGCACCTCCTATAGTCCTTATTACATGCCGCTATTATATTCCTATCCAGCCTGTCTTATTGTAGCTGTGCCAGTAGGTGGCAGTCTCCCCATTCTATTTGTCTGTACCCTGGTCTTTCTGTAGCATGTAATATATATATACAGTGGGTTCGGTCAGTGTTCCGACCCCGTTACATTTCTCCCTCGTGTCACCGCAGCCATGTTATATCTCAGTAATGGACACTCGGTCTCATCTTGTCAGAAAAATACAGAAATGTAGATATTTAAATTTATTAAAAAGAAAACCTGAAATCTCCCCCGGCTATGAGTATTCGGAGTATCAGTGGGTTTTATGTTCAGCCTTGATTGCAAATTAGGAGCAGATGAAGGGGGAACATGAAACTGGAGGTAGATGAAGGGGGCAGTTAAACTGGGGACAACTGGAGGGAGACATTAAGCCGTGGGGGATGGCTGGAGGGGATCTGTTTGCCTCTAGTTGCCCCCAGTTTAATGTCCCGCTCCAGCTGCCCCAGTCTCATGCCCCCTCTAGTTTCCCCCACTTTAAACTGGGGTACCAGGAGAGGGAGCTAACACTGTGGGGCAGTCGGTAGGGAACATTATAGTGTGAGGACATGTAATGTGGGGGTGACTGTAGGAGGATTATACTGTGTGGGGGCACATGAAAAATGAATGAGAATGGGCGGAGTCAACAGAAAAGTGGGTGGAGCTAAATTTGCAGCAGCGCAAATGTTTTGCAAAAGTTGGCATGTATCTTGTCCTCTATATTGTTTGCCCGGGCTCTAGCAGGGGCCCTGTTACCGATATATCATGTATACACACACACACACACACTTGTCCCCTATATTACTCAGTAATTGTTACCCCGGGCTCTAGCAGGGGCCCTGTTACCGTTATATTATGTACCCCCTCCCCCCCACACACTTGTCCCCTATATTACTCAGTAATTGCTCTAGCAGGGGCCCTGTTACTGTTATACGGTATTATATCCCCCCCACACACACACACACTTGTCCCCTATATTACTCGGTAATTGCCCTAGCAGGGGCCCTGTTACCGTTATACGGTATTATGTACCCCCTCCCCCACACTTGTCCCCCATATCACACAGGCTCTGCAGGCCGGGGGTCACGGTACAGTTATTTATTGCAGATTTTACATCTCATAGATCATTTCTGTGTAATAATCCCTGAATATAACGATTATTAATTATCATATCTGTCACTGAGGCAACAACACGGAGGGAGAGCCAGGAGATTGTCAGGCAGACGGATTCACAACCGCACGGAATCACCTTCTATAACACGGCGACAGACGTCACTAATGATTTCCTCGGATATTATAATCTACGACATCACCATTCCTACCGCGTTCAGTGATTGGTTTTAGGGGCCCCGGGGACCCCATCAGCTCTCGATGGACAGGTGACACCCCCTCCCCCTCCCAAGATAAATATTAACAGTTTTTTTATGTTAATAAAGTTTATTGAAATAACGTTGAATGACAACTGTGTCTGCTGGCCATAGGCCTGTCTCCCATAGCAACCAATCAGAGCTCAGCTTTCATTTTCTAACCTGCTCTACTAACCTGAAAGCTGTGTTGTGATTGGTTGGTAAGGGTGACAGATACTGTAATGAGCAGCTCCTAGCAGCCAATCAGATCACTGCTTTCATTAGCCTGTAGAGAAGGAATCTGTGCTGTGATTGGTTGGTATGGCCATGTCCTGTGATCCTGGGGCCCAGTATGGCGGGTGACTAGTATACAGATAGCGGCCTGTGTATACTCCCGCCGTGCTCCCCGTCCTGTCACTGAGCTCCACAATATCACAGTTTTGGGGCGACACATAATAATATATTTTTTCAATAAACTTTATTGACAGCCCCTGCTGACATCTTGTTTTAGATTCGTGATGATCCGTCAGTGCGCCGCTCCCGCAGGCGCCCCGGCCCATGGGACTGAGCAGCGGGTGGCGGATTATCGGGACCGGTCGTGTTCCGGAGTCCTCACTCATGAGCGGTTCTTTGGCAATAACTTAATATACAGAATATAATAGACGGAGCCGCCATGACATTTAACCCCGTGTGGAGTGTGATATGAAGTGGAATAATCCCATGTGGAGACTTGTGCTGGTGGAGCGAGTTATAGCGGCGCTCATGAGGGGGCGCCGGTGCGGAGTGTACGGTATAGCGAGACCGGAGCCTGAATATGGCGCCACCACCTACGCTCAGATAATAACCAGGTGAGGAGGAATCTTTGGTAAATCGGTTTACGGCAACCAGAATTGTCATTTTGTCCCAGTGATCGTTTTGGCGCGGCTGCACTGAGCCTGCGTCACGTCGTCTACTCTAGTCACATCCACAGCTGCATTACATCCCGTCACAGACAGATCTGTATCAGGAATTATGAGCGTAAGCTCTGGGTATGACAGGAGTATGCAGCATGATGTCACAGCAGAATGGGGAGCGACGCTTTGGATGTGACTGGAGTGTCATAAAATAGCAAATGCAATGTCGGATAAAATCACAATTCTGCTTGAAGCTCTGGATATGACTGAAGTATGAAATGTGATATAAGAGCACAACTGGGACTGCAGCTCTGGATCTGACTAGAGTATAACACATGATGTAACTGCAGAATTATATGCGCAGCTCTGAATCTGACTAGAGTATAACACATAATGTAACTGCAGAATTATATGCGCAGCTCTGGATCTGACTAGAGTATAGCACATGATGTAACCGCAGAATTATGTGTGCAGCTCTGGATCTGACTAGAGTATAACACATGATGTAACTGCAGAATTATGTGTGCAGCTCTGGATCTGACTAGAGAATAACACATGATGGAAATGCAGAATTATGTGTGCAGCTCTGGATCTGACTAGAGAATAACACATGATGTAACTGCAGAATTATGTGCGCAGCTCTAGATAAGATTAGAGTATAGGACGTGATAAAACAGCATAATTGGGAGTGCAGCTTTGGATGTGAGCAGAGTATAACAGGTGAATTGTGCATACAGCTGTGGATGTGACTAGAGTATAAGATCTGATCGGTACAAGATGAGTATCAGTAACCCTCCTTGACTTTGTGCGCAGATTTTTTGGTGCTTTCTTAACCCTTCTTGTGCTTCTTGGACCGTTGCGTTACCTTAAAGGAACAGGTGGCCTGAATGACAAATGGTCAGAGGTGAAGGGGTTAATATGACTGCGCTGATCGCGCGTCCTTCACGGTTAGATTCAGACCTCTTGTTGTCTTTGGACCCGGCCCTGGGTAGGACACGACCATGCGGCGTGATCGCGGCTACCAGGCGCTCAGTGATTGTGAACACGGAAAATTCCTGAATCATCAGAATAAAAAATAACAAATGGTGACCAAGAAAGTCGCTTTGTGCTAGGGGAGGCCGTGAGATGATCTGCGGATCTGTGGGGTCACGACACCAGGTGGAGAGACAATCTGCAAATCTGTGAGGTCACGACACCAGGTGGAGAGACGATCTGCGGATCTGTGAGGTCACGACACCAGGTGGAGAGACGATCTGCGGATCTGTGAGGTCACGGCACCAGGTGGAGAGACGATCTGCGGCTCTGAGAGGTCACGACACCAGGTGGAGAGACGATCTGCGGATCTGTGAGGTCACGACACCAGGTGGAGAGACGATCTGCGGATCTGTGAGGTCACGGCACCAGGTGGAGAGACGATCTGCGGCTCTGAGAGGTCACGACACCAGGTGGAGAGACGATCTGCGGATCTGTGAGGTCACGACACCAGGTGGAGAGACGATCTGCGGATCTGTGAGGTCACGACACCAGGTGGAGAGACTATCTGCAGCTCTGTGAGGTCACGGAACCAGGTGGAGAGACTATCTGCAGCTCTGTGAGGTCACGGCACCAGGTGGAGAGATGATCTGCGGATCTGTGGGGTCACGACACCAGGTGGAGAGATGATCTGCGGCTCTGTGAGGTCACGGCGCGGTGCACGGGGACAGCAGCACAATGTAACGGGTCACAGCACAGATTCTGGGGACAAGATTTCACCTAAACTATTAATCTATTGGGATCGGGGACTTCAGGGCGATCTCCACCTCGTATCCACAGCAACATGTATTAGGAATCGCCCACCAGCACCGACCAGTCGCTCGCCGTCCGCCCATACTGAAACATAAGAAGAAACAGGAAACTGAGCGCAGACAGTAACAGCAGCACAGAGCATTTCAGGGAGGTGATGGCCTAAGCACTTATAGAATTCGGCCTAGTCATAGACTAACAGTTACACAGAGCAGCACAGAGTATTTCAGGACAGGAGGACTGAGTACACTCACCTGGATATCGGTCAGCTCCTTTAAGAAGCGGGCGGCCAGCTTGTTCCCATTGGTTGGAATCGCCAAGTCCTAAGAAAACACAAAATATAGAAGTAAAAACTGCAAATATGTCGGTGACTAGTCCTCGGAGCACGGTCCTCTATGTCGGTGACTAGTCCTCGGAGCACGGTCCTCTATGTCGGTGACTAGTCCTCGGAGCACGGTCCTCTATGTCGGTGACTAGTCCTCGGAGCACGGTCCTCTATGTCGGTGACTAGTCCTCGGAGCACGGTCCTCTATGTCGGTGACTAGTCCTCGGAGCACGGTCCTCTATGTCGGTGACTAGTCCTCGGAGCACGGTCCTCTATGTCGGTGACTAGTCCTCGGAGCACGGTCCTCTATGTCGGTGACTAGTCCTCGGAGCACGGTCCTCTATGTCGGTGACTAGTCCTCGGAGCACGGTCCTCTATGTCGGTGACTAGTCCTCGGAGCACGGTCCTCTATGTCGGTGACTAGTCCTCGGAGCACGGTCCTCTATGTCGGTGACTAGTCCTCGGAGCACGGTCCTCTATGTCGGTGACTAGTCCTCGGAGCACGGTCCTCTATGTCGGTGACTAGTCCTCGGAGCACGGTCCTCTATGTCGGTGACTAGTCCTCGGAGCACGGTCCTCTATGTCGGTGACTAGTCCTCGGAGCACGGTCCTCTATGTCGGTGACTAGTCCTCGGAGCACGGTCCTCTATGTCGGTGACTAGTCCTCGGAGCACGGTCCTCTATGTCGGTGACTAGTCCTCGGAGCACGGTCCTCTATGTCGGTGACTAGTCCTCGGAGCACGGTCCTCTATGTCGGTGACTAGTCCTCGGAGCTCGGTCCTCTATGTCGGTGACTAGTCCTCGGAGCTCGGTCCTGTATGTCGGTGACTAGTCCTCGGAGTTCGGTCCTCTATGTCGGTGACTAGTCCTCGGAGCTCGGTCCTCTATGTCGGTGACTAGTCCTCGGAGCACGGTCCTGTATGTCGGTGACTAGTCCTCGGAGCTCGGTCCTGTATGTCGGTGACTAGTCCTCGGAGTTCGGTCCTCTATGTCGGTGACTAGTCCTCGGAGCTCGGTCCTCTATGTCGGTGACTAGTCCTCGGAGCACGGTCCTGTATGTCGGTGACTAGTCCTCGGAGCTCGGTCCTCTATGTCGGTGACTAGTCCTCGGAGCACGGTCCTCTATGTCGGTGACTAGTCCTCGGAGCACGGTCCTCTATGTCGGTGACTAGTCCTCGGAGCACGGTCCTCTATGTCGGTGACTAGTCCTCGGAGCACGGTCCTCTATGTCGGTGACTAGTCCTCGGAGCTCGGTCCTCTATGTCGGTGACTAGTCCTCGGAGCTCGGTCCTCTATGTCGGTGACTAGTCCTCGGAGCTCGGTCCTCTATGTCGGTGACTAGTCCTCGGAGTTCGGTCCTCTATGTCGGTGACTAGTCCTCGGAGTGTGGATATTTATGCCTCTCCTTACACGTATGTTAGTCCTGGGGGGTAAATACTTTTCGGAGAGTAACACTAGCTTATATCTGTAGATTTCGGCTCTTCACCTCGTTCTTGTACAGGATCCTCCCGACCGGACACACCACACAGGCCGTCCCCGCACCGAACATCTCCTTGACACGATCGTCCTTCAGGGCCTGTACTAGATCCGCCATAGTGATGTAACGTTCCGACACCTTGAACTCCCCCTGTGGGCAGACACATGTATTACAGGCTGCAGCTTCTTATGAAGTGGCTGACACCAGAGGACAATGTCTACGCACCCACTGAAGAGCCAGATCTAGAATGCTGCGCCTGGTGACCCCCGGGAGAATGATGCCATCTAGTGGTGGAGTCGCCAATTCCAACTCTGTAAAATAAAGAATGATGACAACCGCTACATGACAGTCAGGAGCCTGGAAAAGCTGGGTGACCAACAGTGACAGAACATAACTGGTTTCCAACAAAGTTTAAAAAAAAACAAAAAACACAAGATTTAGAAAGTCTCCGGGGTTTCTCCATTTCCAATCCTGTGGGAGCCCTGGGTTATATTGTGGGTCTGGGGGCTGTGTGCAGTTATACTGGTGCCTGGTCTGTGTTCACACTAGGCTTTCCATATTCTTATCTCATTCCCCTGTCCTTGCTGCAGACCATTAACCCTCGAGGGACCAGAGACAGACGCGGAGTCCAGATCACAATGAGACGAGATCTAAGCCGCAAATTGGATTTACAAAGTAATTTGTGAATGTAGTCAGCGACCATCTGTCCCTGCGAGGAGGCGGCACAACCTGCGGGACCCCCACTCGGGCCTTTAAAGGGGTCCTGACATCCAAAGTTTCTGCTTTAACCTTTGCAGATAGAAATATAGATAATACTATAATAATACATTGCCATCTTCTGTATTGTGCCGTGTGGCAGTTCTCACAGTGGCCACTAGATGTCAGCACAACCTTATAAACAAGACAGTTAATGGGAACATCTCGCTTTACGACCTGCTGTGAAGTCGCACATTATCACCTTATTATTAATACATTATCTCGTATTTTTCTTACCGCCATTTTCATTTGTCCAGAACAGGAAGAGATTCATCGTGCCGACTTCTGTGATCTGCTCGTCTGCGCCGTACAACCAGAGAACCTGCTGACAACCGTAGTCCTGAGCCTCGTACTGAGCAAACAGGGCGTTCCCGTAATTCCTACAATACACAACATCAACTCAATGC
Source organism: Leptodactylus fuscus (assembly GCF_031893055.1). NCBI lineage: Eukaryota > Metazoa > Chordata > Amphibia > Anura > Leptodactylidae > Leptodactylus > Leptodactylus fuscus. Next base: position 220,452,727 of record NC_134269.1, on the reverse strand, counting down.
TGGGGGTCCCGAAGTCCCCCCCCAAGGGAAGCTTCTACTAACAGGCCTCGTTGCTATACCCCTCCCTCCCACTGGAGGCGCTGTAGTATAATGAGACAGTCACTCAATTCTCATACCCTCCGATTTTGCTGTCTCCGGTGCCGCCTTTCCAGGCTCGGATGTATTTGGGGTCGGCCCACAATGAGATGGGGCTAAAAGCTCCGCTGGAGAAGTACGGTCCGACCGGGCTCAGGATGACGTACAGTAAGGCCTTGGAGGATCTCTTCACCCCCAGAGAGGGCTGGACGGATGAGACGGAGACATGGTAAGAAGTGACAGTCTAAAGCTGGCTCCTCCCCCTCATTTACATAGCCGTTAGTAATACCACCACTCACCTCAGTCCCCATGAAGACGGGCCGCACGTACAGGCTGGCCTCCGAGGATTTGGGCACCCAGTCTCTGTCCACGTCAATCAGTTTCCTGATACATTCCAGCAGCTCCTTCCTATCAAATACCTGCAAAGAGATAAAGGACCGGAACCCGAAAACCTGGAGGTTACACCGGAGCGGGAGCGGCTGATAACAGAAAACACTAGACCCGAGATTACTGCCCCTACTGGACACACATGGACTTACAGGCAGGGTCAGTCTTTTGGCCGACCGGAGCATCCTCTCCATGTTTAGCTGAGGTCGAAACAAGCGAATCTTCCCGTCCGCTCCTCGGTAGGCCTTCAGTCCTTCAAAGAGCTGCACAGAAAAGATACCATGTCATGTCTGAGAGGTTGTCGCGGCCCCGCCCCCTGGTGCTGACCTTATCACTGACCTCTATGGCGTAGTGGAACACACTACATGCTGGGTGCAAGCTCAGGTTCTGCAGAGGTTTGATTGCCGGTTTCTGCCACCCCTTCTCCATGGACCATTCCACTGTCAACATGTGATCGGTGAAGACCGTTCCGAACACCAGTTTATTTGGGTCCGGCTTTTCTTTGGGGGAGTCGGTGAGCTCGATAGTTATGTCCGAGGCCTGAATGTAGAAGGAGACGAGAGAAGAGATCAAGATCCTGCCGAGGACCCCAAGAAATATCCAGAGATCCAGGGCTTCTGGACCCTAGACCACCAGGGGTGTCTCTATTACTTCCTTAGTGACCCTAGACCACCAGGGGTGTCTCTATTACTTCCTTAGTGACCCTAGACCACCAGGGATGTCTCTATTACTTCCTTAGTGACCCTAGACCACCAGGGGTGTCTCTATTACTTCCTTAATGACCCTAGACCACCAGGGGTGTCTCTATTACTTCCTCAATGACCCTAGACCACCAGGGGTGTCTCTATTACTTCCTCAATGACCCTAGACCACCAGGGGTGTCTCTATTACTTCTTTAGTGACCCTAGACCACCAGGGGTGTCTCTATTACTTCCTCAATGACCCTAGACCACCAGGGGTGTCTCTATTACTTCCTTAGTGACCCTAGACCACCAGGGATGTCTCTATTACTTCCTCAATGACCCTAGACCACCAGGGGTGTCTCTATTACTTCTTTAGTGACCCTAGACCACCAGAGATGTCTCTATTACTTCTTTAGTGACCCTAGACCACCAGGGATGTCTCTATTACTTCCTTAATGACCCTAGACCACCAGAGATGTCTCTATTACTTCTTTAGTGACCCTAGACCACCAGGGGTGTCTCTATTACTTCTTTAGTGACCCTAGACCACCAGAGATGTCTCTATTACTTCTTTAGTGACCCTAGACCACCAGGGGTGTCTCTATTACTTCCTTAATGACCCTAGACCACCAGGGGTGTCTCTATTACTTCCTCAATGACCCTAGACCACCAGGGGTGTCTCTATTACTTCCTCAATGACCCTAGACCACCAGGGGTGTCTCTATTACTTCTTTAGTGACCCTAGACCACCAGGGGTGTCTCTATTACTTCCTCAATGACCCTAGACCACCAGGGATGTCTCTATTACTTCCTTAGTGACCCTAGACCACCAGGGATGTCTCTATTACTTTCTCAATGACCCTAGACCACCAGGGATGTCTCTATTACTTCCTCAATGACCCTAGACCACCAAGGGTGTCTCTATTACTTCTTTAGTGACCCTAGACCACCAAGGATGTCTCTATTACTTCCTAAATTACCCTAGACCACCAGGGATGTCTCTATTACTTCCTCAATGACCCTAGACCACCAGGGGTGTCTCTATTACTTCCTTAGTGAGCCTAGACCACCAGGGGTGTCTCTATTACTTCCTTAGTGACCCTAGACCACCAGGGGTGTCTCTATTACTTCCTCAATGACCCTAGACCACCAGGGGTGTCTCTATTACTTCCTCAATGACCCTAGACCACCAGGGGTGTCTCTATTACTTCCTCAATGACCCTAGACCACCAGGGATGTCTCTATTACTTCCTCAATGACCCTAGACCACCAGGGGTGTCTCTATTACTTCCTTAGTGACCCTAGACCACCAGGGGTGTCTCTATTACTTCCTTAGTGACCCTAGACCACCAGGGGTGTCTCTATTACTTCCTTAGTGACCCTAGACCACCAGGGGTGTCTCTATTACTTCCTCAATGACCCTAGACCACCAGGGGTGTCTCTATTACTTCTTTAGTGACCCTAGACCACCAGGGGTGTCTCTATTACTTCCTCAATGACCCTAGACCACCAGGGATGTCTCTATTACTTCCTCAATGACCCTAGACCACCAGGGGTGTCTCTATTACTTTCTCAATGACCCTAGACCACCAAGGATGTCTCTATTACTTCCTCAATGACCCTAGACCACCAGGGGTGTCTCCATTACTTCCTTAGTGACCCTAGAGCACCAGGGATGTCTCTATTACTTCCTTAGTGACCCTAGACCACCAGGAATGTCTCTATTACTTTCTCAATGACCCTAGACCACCAGGGGTGTCTCTATTACTTCCTCAATGACCCTAGACCACCAGGGGTGTCTCTATTACTTCCTTAGTGACCCTAGACCACCAGGGATGTCTCTATTACTTTCTCAATGACCCTAGACCACCAAGGATGTCTCTATTACTTCCTCAATGACCCTAGACCACCAGGGGTGTCTCCATTACTTCCTCAATGACCCTAGACCACCAGGGGTGTCTCCATTACTTCCTTAGTGACCCTAGACCACCAGGGATGTCTCTATTACTTCCTTAGTGACCCTAGACCACCAGGGATGTCTCTATTACTTCCTCAATGACCCTAGACCACCAGGGGTGTCTCTATTACTTCCTCAATGACCCTAGACCACCAGGGATGTCTCTATTACTTCCTCAATGACCCTAGACCACCAGGGGTGTCTCTATTACTTCCTTAGTGACCCTAGACCACCAGGGGTGTCTCTATTACTTCCTTAGTGACCCTAGACCACCAGGGGTGTCTCTATTACTTCCTTAGTGACCCTAGACCACCAGGGGTGTCTCTATTACTTCCTCAATGACCCTAGACCACCAGGGGTGTCTCTATTACTTCCTTAGTGACCCTAGACCACCAGGGGTGTCTCTATTACTTCCTTAGTGACCCTAGACCACCAGGGGTGTCTCTATTACTTCCTCAATGACCCTAGACCACCAGGGGTGTCTCTATTACTTCCTCAATGACCCTAGACCACCAGGGGTGTCTCTATTACTTCCTCAATGACCCTAGACCACCAGGGATGTCTCTATTACTTCCTCAATGACCCTAGACCACCAGGGGTGTCTCTATTACTTCCTCAATGACCCTAGACCACCAGGGGTGTCTCTATTACTTCCTTAGTGACCCTAGACCACCAGGGGTGTCTCTATTACTTCCTTAGTGACCCTAGACCACCAGGGGTGTCTCTATTACTTCCTCAATGACCCTAGACCACCAGGGGTGTCTCTATTACTTCCTCAATGACCCTAGACCACCAGGGGTGTCTCTATTACTTCCTCAATGACCCTAGACCACCAGGGATGTCTCTATTACTTCCTCAATGACCCTAGACCACCAGGGGTGTCTCTATTACTTCCTCAATGACCCTAGACCACCAGGGGTGTCTCTATTACTTCCTTAGTGACCCTAGACCACCAGGGGTGTCTCTATTACTTCCTTAGTGACCCTAGACCACCAGGGGTGTCTCTATTACTTCCTCAATGACCCTAGACCACCAGGGATAGTAACCATAGACCAGTAGGTATTGCTGTATTCACCTTTAATCCACCATTAACCTCCAGTAATATCGCACAGACCTCAGAGACATGGCCTCTACCTGATCACACCGGGGTGAGGGGCTTCTGGGCTGTCGGGTGCAGCATCTGTGTACAGATAGGTGATGGCAGCAATGGCCGACTGACATCTACATTACTACAGAGTATACAGTCACATGACGGCTCGCCATCGCCCCGAACAGAGTGGAAGAGGAAAAAATGTGACATTGAGTCGACAGAAGGGAAGTGACCTTGGAGAATCCGATAAAACGACTTCCAGGAATACAAATACTGATAAAGAGCTGATCCAGCAAGAAGCTCCCGGTATAGAGGGGGAGGGGAGCGATATCAACCAACAAGGAATATTCTAGACCATCACTCAGGAGCGCAGTCAAGAGAATATACCCCTATGACATCATCAGAAGAGGGAATATACCCCTATGACATCATCAGAAGAGGGAATATACCCCTATGACATCATCAGAAGAGGGAATATACCCCTATAACATCATCAGAAGAGGGAATATACCCCTATGACATCATCAGAAGAGGGAATATACCCTTATGACATAATCAGAAGAGGGAATATACCCCTATGACATCATCAGAAGAGGGAATATGCCCCTATGACATCATCAGAAGAGGGAATATACCCCTATGACATCATCAGAAGAGGGAATATACCCCTATGACATCATCAGAAGAGGGAATATACCCCTATGACATCATCAGAAGAGGGAATATACCCTTATGACATAATCAGAAGAGGGAATATACCCCTATGACATAATCAGAAGAGGGAATATACCCCTATGACATCATCAGAAGAGGGAATATACCCCTATGACATCATCAGAAGAAGGAATATACCCCTATGACATCATCAGAAGAGGGAATATACCCCTATGACATCATCAGAAGAGGGAATATACCCTTATGACATCATCAGAAGAGGGAATATACCCCTATGACATCATCAGAAGAGGGAATATACCCCTATGACATCATCAGAAGAGAGAATATACCCCTATGACATCATCAGAAGAGGGAATATACTCCTATGACATCATCAGAAGAGGGAATATACCCCTATGACATCATCAGAAGAGGGAATATACTCCTATGACATCATCAGAAGAGGGAATATACCCCTATGACATCATCAGAAGAGAGAATATACCCCTATGACATCATCAGAAGAGGGAATATACTCCTATGACATCATCAGAAGAGGGAATATACCCCTATGACATCATCAGTAGAGGGCACCCAGAGCAGAGTCACTGCCCGCAGGGCGGGTCATCATACACAGCGGGGTCACTACCAGATAAACACCAGACGACTAAGAGCCAAGTGGAAATCAATATGAAGGTCATTAGCAGGACAACAAGTCCCAGGATAACAAACAGAGGTTAGTCAAACACTCCAAGGCCAAAAACATAATATGGTCAGCAAAGGGTTAAGCCAGAGTGATGGCCAAAGATAAAGTCAAAGGTCAGAATCCAGAAAAATCACAAAGGTCCAGAACTACAGAGTTTACTAGAGCCCTGGCCGGATAGTCAGACCTGCGGCATGGTTGGGTAGGTGGGTTACACTTCTAATGGAGACTGACGTGGGCATGCTCTGTGACCTGTGCAGAGGACAGGAGGTGATCTGTCCCTATCACCAGTAGACTTCTATAGAAAGCTGATGTGTGCATGTAACCGTGACCTACACAGGGAGGGAGAAGAGCAGAACCAAGGTTATAACCTATAGACTTCTATAGTATTGTGTAGTGGGCATGCCTCGTGAACTACACAGGGAGGGAGAAGAGCAGAACCAAGGTTATAACCTATAGACTTCTATAGTATTGTGTAGTGGGCATGCCCCGTGACCTACATAGATAAGGGGAAAGAGTAGAGCTAAGGTTATAACCTATAGACTTCTATAGTATTGTGTAGTGGGCATGCCCCCTTGACCTACACAGGGAGGGGGAAGAGTAGAGCTAAGGTTATAACCTATAGACTTCTATAGTATTGTGTAGTGGGCATGCCCCGTGACCTATATAGATAGGGGGGAAAGAGTAGAGCTAAGGTTATAACCTATAGACTTCTATAGTATTGTGTAGTGGGCATGCCCCGTGACCTACACAGGGAGGGGGAAGAGTAGAGCTAAGGTTATAACCTATAGACTTCTATAGTATTGTGTAGTGGGCATGCCTCGTGAACTACACAGGGAGGGAGAAGAGCAGAACCAAGGTTATAACCTATAGACTTCTATAGTATTGTGTAGTGGGCATGCCCCGTGACCTACATAGATAGGGGAAAGAGTAGAGTTAAGGTTATAACCTATAGACTTCTATAGTATTGTGTAGTGGGCATGCCCCGTGACCTACATAGATAGGGGAAAGAGTAGAGTTAAGGTTATAACCTATAGACTTCTATAGTATTGTGTAGTGGGCATGCCCCGTGACCTACACAGGGAGGGGGAAAGAGTAGAGCTAAGGTTATAACCTATAGACTTCTATAGTATTGTGTAGTGGGCATGCCCCGTGACCTACATAGATAGGGGAAAGAGTAGAGCTAAGGTTATAACCTATAGACTTCTATAGTATTGAGTAGTGGGCATGCCCCGTGACCTACATAGATAAGGGGAAAGAGTAGAGCTAAGGTTATAACCTATAGACTTCTATAGTATTGAGTAGTGGGCATGCCCCGTGACCTACATAGATAAGGGGAAAGAGTAGAGCTAAGGTTATAACCTATAGACTTCTATAGTATTGTGTAGTGGGCATGCCCCGTGACCTACATAGATAGGGGAAAGAGTAGAGTTAAGGTTATAACCTATAGACTTCTATAGTATTGTGTAGTGGGCATGCCCCGTGACCTACATAGATAAGGGGAAAGAGTAGAGCTAAGGTTATAACCTATAGACTTCTATAGTATTGTGTAGTGGGCATGCCCCGTGACCTACATAGATAGGGGAAAGAGTAGAGTTAAGGTTATAACCTATAGACTTCTATAGTATTGTGTAGTGGGCATGCCCCGTGACCTACACAGGGAGGGGGAAAGAGTAGAGCTAAGGTTATAACCTATAGACTTCTATAGTATTGTGTAGTGGGCATGCCCCGTGACCTACATAGATAAGGGGAAAGAGTAGAGCTAAGGTTATAACCTATAGACTTCTATAGTATTGTGTAGTGGGCATGCCCCGTGACCTACATAGATAGGGGAAAGAGTAGAGTTAAGGTTATAACCTATAGACTTCTATAGTATTGTGTAGTGGGCATGCCCCGTGACCTACACAGGGAGGGGGAAAGAGTAGAGCTAAGGTTATAACCTATAGACTTCTATAGTATTGTGTAGTGGGCATGCCCCGTGACCTACATAGATAGGGGAAAGAGTAGAGTTAAGGTTATAACCTATAGACTTCTATAGTATTGTGTAGTGGGCATGCTCCATGACCTACATAGATAGGGGAAAGAGTAGAGCTAAGGTTATAACCTATAGACTTCTATAGTATTGTGTAGTGGGCATGCTCCATGACCTACATAGATAGGGGAAAGAGTAGAGCTAAGGTTATAACCTATAGACTTCTATAGTATTGTGTAGTGGGCATGCCCCGTGACCTACACAGGGAGGGGGAAAGAGTAGAGCTAAGGTTATAACCTATAGACTTCTATAGTATTGTGTAGTGGGCATGCTCCATGACCTACATAGATAGGGGAAAGAGTAGAGCTAAGGTTATAACCTATAGACTTCTATAGTATTGTGTAGTGGGCATGCTCCATGACCTACATAGATAGGGGAAAGAGTAGAGCTAAGGTTATAACCTATAGACTTCTATAGAAGTCTGATGTTGGCCTGCCCTGTGACCTACACCGCAGAGATAAAATAACAGAGCTATGACCATAATCTATAGACTTCTATAGGAATTCACAAGGAATCTGTCTCCATCAGTCTTATAGAACATAGTGGGGGAGGGGTGCTGACAACTTCTCCGTGCACTGTATTGTGAGTCCCACAGGCTCCAGTGTTTACATGTCAGACAGCAGAGCCCCTGGCAGTGTAATGAGAGCGGTGGTAACTGCCCCCCGGGGGGTAATTACATCTCCTTGTGTATAATCTGCTCTGTGCTGCTACAATGTAACATCGGGGATTACACAACTAATAGGATAAGTTTCTGCAGTTTTAGGAGAAGATTCTTTGTTTTGGGGTTTATTTGTGATCTCGGGACAAGAAGCTCTTTGTAGATTTACAGCCGGGAAAGCATTGCCGGGATTTTTATTCCTTTCGTGCCCTTTGAGCTTCTAATATCCTGAAGATTAAAGGGAAAGTTCATGTAAAAGGGTCTATAAACCCGTCGGGAAGACCTTGTGAAAGGCGACAAGGGGTCACCACCAAAAACAAAGGGGCTGCATCACACTGCAGAGGGGATCAGTCACCAGGATCACACTGCAGAGGGGATCAGTCACCAGGATCACACTGCAGAGGGGATCAGTCACCAGGATCACAGTGCAGAGGGGATCAGTCACCAGGATCACAGTGCAGAGGGGATCAGTCACCAGGATCACAGTGCAGAGGGGATCAGTCACCAGGATCACAGTGCAGAGGGGATCAGTCACCAGGATCACACTGCAGAGAGGATCAGTCACCAGGATCACACTGCAGAGGGGATCAGTCACCAGAATCACACTGCAGAGGGGATCAGTCACCAGGATCACACTGCAGAGGGGATCAGTCACCAGGATCACACTGCAGAGGGGATCAGTCACCAGGATCACACTGCAGAGGGGATCAGTCACCAAGATCACACTGCAGAGGGGATCAGTCACCAGGATCACACTGCAGAGGGGATCAGTCACCAGGATCACAGTGCAGAGGGGATCAGTCACCAGGATCACACTGCAGAGGGGATCAGTCACCAGGATCACACTGCAGAGGGGATCAGTCACCAGGATCACACTGCAGAGGGGATCAGTCACCAGGATCACAGTGCAGAGGGGATCAGTCACCAGGATCACACTATAGTAATTCTGTGGTTCCAGGATCCATTTGCAGGGCCTCTGCCCTCAGATCTCCCAGTAGAAGGTCTTAGCCATCACACTGTAGAGGTTTTGCGCCACTATGATGCAGGAGCAGAATGTACCGTCACATGGAGTCGCTGGGATGATTCTTACGGTGACACCTCTGACAGTAGATTCACTATGAGCACCGTGCCAGATCTCTCAGGACCTTACTACCCTGTCTGTATAAAATAAAGCTTTACAGACTTTGAATTACATTTCTTCTCCATTTTTCATTTTGGATTCCCGACTGATACATTGTAGCAAACTAGAAAAGAGCTTTGTGCAGCTGCTGCTGGGTTTAGCTCACAGAGCATTGTCTGTACTGGATACAACTGTAACAAAGCTTCAGCTGAGAGCAGAATGAAACATGTACAGGCTCTGCCCATTCACTGACAGTAAGCTGAGACCCTGAAAATGGCGAAAGACATTGTAGAGGAGAGGGCAGGGGCTGTGCATGTCTCTGGAGCCCGAGTGACTCTGTGACTGATCACTCCGTATATCTCAGCTACATCCTGTAGAAGGGTCAGAACCAGCCGACATAGGAAGAAAATATCAGACATTTTGCAATGTTTGTGACTTTACATATGAGGTGATATAAAGCAAAAACCTAAGTGTTGGATTCCCGTCCCTGCCCGCAGGAGGCCTGTTAATCTGCACAGCAGGAGGCAGGAAGATCAGAGAGGGAGGAGGCTAGAATAAGACCGTCCAAAAATAACAAGCACTTGGGGGCGGAGGAATGTGTGGTCCTGCCAGATGTTGTCAGAGGAGTGAGGGGTGACATGGGGTCAGAAGAGAATTAGAGACTGGCATCTGCCGACACACAGAAACGAGGGCATCTGCAGGATTAGGGCTGGGCACACAGATACTGCAGGAAGGGGCCGCACCAGTGACCATGATGGGGGTTATAGTGCACTGGGTGTGTCTGAGTCATTCCCGGGATCTCACTGCTTATAAGGCTGCGGCGTCCCGGGATCCCTGATCTGTACCTCATATCTGCTGTGACTGTCCAGGAAGCCGCAGATATCCCGAGATCTCATTACTGATATGCTGAGGATTTATGGCAGCAGAACCTGCGACTACTGCCAACAGCCATAGCTATTCCTGTCTGCGGAGTCAGCGCCAAGAGATCAGTGACAGCGAAGCCACAGCACAGAATGGAGAAGACCTCGAATACAGGATCATATACCAGCGAGGACCCCCAGATATACTGCACACACCAGCCGTATACTACAGGACAGCTATTCATCTATTACTACTGACAACCAGCCTGTATATACCGTGTCTGAGAGGTAGTCACAGCCCCGCCCCCTGTTACTGACAACCAGCCTGTATATACCGTGTCTGAGAGGTAGTCACAGCCCCGCCCCCTGTTACTGACAACCAGCTGTATATATCATGTCTGAGAGGTAGTCACAGCCCCGCCCCCTGTTACTGACAACCAGCCTGTATATACCATGTCTGAGAGGTAGTCACAGCCCCGCCCCCTGTTACTGACAACCAGCTGTATATACCATGTCTGAGAGGTAGTCACAGCCCCGCCCCCTGTTACTGACAACCAGCTGTATATACCATGTCTGAGAGGTAGTCACAGCCCCGCCCCCTGTTACTGACAACCAGCCTGTATATACCATGTCTGAGAGGTGGTCACAGCCCCGCCCCCTGTTACTGACAACCAGCCTGTATATATCATGTCTGAGAGGTAGTCACAGCCCCGCCCCCTGTTACTGACAACCAGCTGTATATATCATGTCTGAGAGGTAGTCACAGCCCCGCCCCCTGTTACTGACAACCAGCCTGTATATACCATGTCTGAGAGGTAGTCACAGCCCCGCCCCCTGTTACTGACAACCAGCTGTATATATCATGTCTGAGAGGTAGTCACAGCCCCGCCCCCTGTTACTGACAACCAGCTGTATATATCATGTCTGAGAGGTAGTCACAGCCCCGCCCCCTGTTACTGACAACCAGCCTGTATATATCATGTCTGAGAGGTAGTCACAGCCCCGCCCCCTGTTACTGACAACCAGCCTGTATATATCATGTCTGAGAGGTAGTCACAGCTCCGCACCCTGTTACTGACAACCAGCTGTATATATCATGTCTGAGAGGTAGTCACAGCCCCGCCCCCTGTTACTGACAACCAGCCTGTATATATCATGTCTGAGAGGTAGTCACAGCCCCGCCCCCTGTTACTGACAACCAGCTGTATATATCATGTCTGAGAGGTAGTCACAGCCCCGCCCCCTGTTACTGACAACCAGCCTGTATATACCATGTCTGAGAGGTAGTCACAGCCCCGCCCCCTGTTACTGACAACCAGCCTGTGTATATCATGTCTGAGAGGTAGTCACAGCCCCGCCCCCTGTTACTGACAACCAGCCTGTATATACCATGTCTGAGAGGTAGTCACAGCCCCGCCCCCTGTTACTGACAACCAGCCTGTATATATCATGTCTGAGAGGTAGTCACAGCCCCGCCCCCTGTTACTGACAACCAGCCTGTATATATCATGTCTGAGAGGTAGTCACAGCCCCGCCCCCTGTTACTGACAACCAGCTGTATATACCATGTCTGAGAGGTAGTCACAGCCCCGCCCCCTGTTACTGACAACCAGCTGTATATATCATGTCTGAGAGGTTGTCACAGCCCCGCCCCCTGTTACTGACATCATTGAACTCACCTTAAAGGCGCCGGGCACATGGTCATCACAGTCGGATATTCCATTCTTACAACCATTTTTGCAGTTCTATAGAGAAACAGAAGAAAATTGAGTGATGTGATGGTGTGTATTATGAGGTTCTGCAGCAGCTGAGGTCTGTATTATGAGGTTCTGCAGCAGCTGAGGTGTGTATTATGAGGTTCTGCAGCAGCTGAGGTGTGTATTATGAGGTTCTGCAGCAGCAGCTGAGGTCTGTATTATGAGGTTCTGCAGCAGCTGAGGTCTGTATTATGAGGTTCTGCAGCAGCTGAGGTGTACAGTAACACTATATAATGCAATGTCTCAAGCCCAGTCACCCAGCTTTCCTGGATACAGTATCAGAGTTCAGCTCTGGAGGATCTTTCCATACACAGGTGATATCGCTGTATTACGTTGCGCTCTGTTCTCGCGCGGCTTCTGTACATTATACACTATCTCATATAATGATTAACAGCGACCACTCAGCCCGGGACGCCATGGCAGCCGCAGGTCGCTGGCACAGACCATTACCCCACTAATCGCCTATGGTCAAGGTCACATGACCACTCTGTACAGGTAGAGGGACCAGACCAAGAACCCAAAACTCTCAGGTTACCTGGCTGCAACACCGCGGCGACCCGCCCAACAGACAGAGGTACACAAGTATAAGACTGACCCCCTGTGTATGTGTGTATATATATATATATATATATATATATATATATATATATACATACAGTATATAGGAACAAGCTATAGCCATCACAGGAAGGGAACAGTAACCCAAGTTACACTTATCACATGTATATACATATATACATCCCTATGCACATCTATACACAGCTATATACATCTATACATATATACATCCCTATACACAGCTATATACATTTATACATATATACATCCCTATACACAGCTATATACATCTATACATATATACATCCCTATGCACATCTATACACACATACATCCCTATACACAGCTATATACATCTATACATATATACATCCCTATACACAGCTATATACATCTATACATATATACATCCCTATACACAGCTATATACATCTATACATATATACATCCCTATACACAGCTATATACATCTATACATATATACATCCCTATGCACATCTATACACACATACATCCCTATACACAGCTATATACATCTATACATATATACATCCCTATACACAGCTATATACAGCTATATACATCTATACATATATACATCCCTATACACAGCTATATACATCTATACATATATACATCCCTATACACAGCTATATACATCTATACATCTATACATCCCTATACACAGCTATATACATCTATACATCCCTATACACAGCTATATACATCTATACATCTATACATCCCTATACACAGCTATATACATCTATACATCCCTATACACAGCTATATACATCTATACATATATACATCCCTATACACAGCTATATACATCTATACATATATACATCCCTATACACATCTATACATATATACATCCCTATACACAGCTATATACATTTATACATATATACATCCCTATACACAGCTATATACATCTATACATATATACATCCCTATACACAGCTATATACATCTATACATATATACATCCCTATACACAGCTATATACATCTATACATATATACATCCCTATGCACATCTATACACACATACATCCCTATACACAGCTATATACATCTATACATATATACATCCCTATACACAGCTATATACAGCTATATACATCTATACATATATACATCCCTATACACAGCTATATACATCTATACATATATACATCCCTATACACAGCTATATACATCTATACATCTATACATCCCTATACACAGCTATATACATCTATACATATATACATCCCTATACACAGCTATATACATCTATACATATATACATCCCTATACACAGCTATATACATCTATACATATATACATCCCTATACACATCTATACACACATACATCCCTATACACAGCTATATACATTTATACATATATACATCCCTATACACAGCTATATACATCTATACATATATACATCCCTATACACAGCTATATACATCTATACATATATACATCCCTATACACAGCTATATACATCTATACATCCCTATACACAGCTATATACATCTATACATCTATACATCCCTATACACAGCTATATACATCTATACATCCCTATACACAGCTATATACATCTATACATCCCTATACACAGCTATATACATCTATACATATATACATCCCTATACACAGCTATATACATCTATACATATATACATCCCTATACACATCTATACACACATACATCCCTATACACAGCTATATACATTTATACATATATACATCCCTATACACAGCTATATACATCTATACATATATACATCCCTATACACAGCTATATACATCTATACATATATACATCCCTATACACATCTATACACACATACATCCCTATACACAGCTATATACATCTATACATGTATACATCCCTATACACAGCTATATACATCTATACATATATACATCCCTATACACAGCTATATACATCTATACATATATACATCCCTATACACAGCTATATACATCTATACATATATACATCCCTATACACAGCTATATACATCTATACATATATACATCCCTATACACAGCTATATACATCTATACATCCCTATACACAGCTATATACATCTATACATCCCTATACACATCTATACACACATACATCCCTATACACAGCTATATACATCTATACATATATACATCCCTATACACAGCTATATACATCTATACATCCCTATACACAGCTATATACATCTATACATCCCTATACACATCTATACACACATACATCCCTATACACAGCTATATACATCTATACATATATACATCCCTATACACAGCTATATACATCTATACATCTATACATCCCTATACACAGCTATATACATCTATACATATATACATCCCTATACACAGCTATATACATCTATACATCTATACATCCCTATACACAGCTATATACATCTATACATCTATACATCCCTATACACAGCTATATACATCTATACATCCCTATACACAGCTATATACATCTATACATCTATACATCCCTATACACAGCTATATACATCTATACATATATACATCCCTATACACATCTATACACACATACATCCCTATACACAGCTATATACATTTATACATATATACATCCCTATACACAGCTATATACATCTATACATATATACATCCCTATACACAGCTATATACATCTATACATATATACATCCCTATACACATCTATACACACATACATCCCTATACACAGCTATATACATCTATACATGTATACATCCCTATACACAGCTATATACATCTATACATATATACATCCCTATACACAGCTATATACATCTATACATATATACATCCCTATACACAGCTATATACATCTATACATATATACATCCCTATACACAGCTATATACATCTATACATATATACATCCCTATACACATCTATACACACATACATCCCTATACACAGCTATATACATTTATACATATATACATCCCTATACACAGCTATATACATCTATACATCCCTATACACAGCTATATACATCTATACATATATACATCCCTATACACAGCTATAAACATCTATACATCTATACATCCCTATACACAGCTATATACATCTATACATATATACATCCCTATACACAGCTATATACATCTATACATATATACATCCCTATACACATCTATACATATATACATCCCTATACACAGCTATATACATCTATACATATATACATCCCTATACACAGCTATATACATCTATACATCCCTATACACATCTATACACACATACATCCCTATACACAGCTATATACATCTATACATATATACATCCCTATACACAGCTATATACATCTATACATATATACATCCCTATACACAGCTATATACATCTATACATCTATACATCCCTATACACAGCTATATACATCTATACATCTATACATCCCTATACACAGCTATATACATCTATACATCCCTATACACAGCTATATACATCTATACATATATACATCCCTATACACAGCTATATACATCTATACATATATACATCCCTATACACAGCTATACACATCTATACACACATACATCCCTATACACAGCTATATACATCTATACATATATACATCCCTATACACAGCTATATACATCTATACATCTATACATCCCTATACACAGCTATATACATCTATACATCCCTATACACATCTATACACACATACATCCCTATACACAGCTATATACATCTATACACACATACATCCCTATACACAGCTATATACATCTATACATATATACATCCCTATACACAGCTATATACATCTATACATATATACATCCCTATACACAGCTATATACATCTATACATCCCTATACACAGCTATATACATCTATACATCCCTATACACAGCTATATACATCTATACATCTATACATCCCTATACACAGCTATATACATCTATACATATATACATCCCTATACACAGCTATATACATCTATACATATATACATCCCTATACACAGCTATATACATCTATACATCTATACATCCCTATACACAGCTATATACATCTATACATATATACATCCCTATACACATACATATCCCCCCCCCCCTATACACGGGTCCATACACCAGAGCCCCCCCTATACCCCCCTGTACTGCTCTATCGCTGCCGGGGTACAGGGGGTTAATGACTGATACATTGTATAATCTGCTGTTATATAAAGTGTCACGTGACCTCCTATAATAAACCGGCCGCTTGTTTATTGCGGGATTATACAGCGTCATCAGGGAGAGCCCGGGCCCTGCCCCCCCTCACCTGCCCCGGGGTCCTGCTCCCCCCCCCCCCTCACCTGCCCCGGGGTCCTCCCTGCCCCCCCCTCACCTGCCCCGGGGTCCTCCCTGCCCCCCCTCACCTGCCCCGGGGTCCTCCCTGCCCCCCCCTCACCTGCCCCGGGGTCCTCCCTGCCCCCCCCCTCACCTGCCCCGGGGTCCTCCCTGCCCCCCCCTCACCTGCCCCGGGGTCCTCCCTGCCCCCCCTCACCTGCCCCGGGGTCCTACCTGCTGCCCCGCTGCTGCCGCCGCCATCCTCCTCCTCCTCCTGTATTGAGAAGCCCCCCAACACGTGACCAGCGCCCCCCTGTCCTGCTACGTCATCACTGCTATCTATGGAGCGCCGCTGTACAGTACACCCGGGTGACGTCAGTGTATCCTCAGCGCTGCACCTGCCACTGCGTGACGTCATCACAGTCCACGGTATCATCTGACGTCACTACATCCTGCATTATGGCAATAGTTATCACCAGTAGCTAAGGTGTGATCTATATATTATAAGGGAGGTGACGTCATCAGCCTGCTCTGTATAGTGTCCATATCCCCTCACTGTATTACATCATCACTTGGTAACCTGTGAGGTCAGTGACATCATCACCCCACATGACCTGTGCAGATTATAGAAGGGGGCACTGAACACTCCAGAGAGACTGCGCCTGTGCGGGGGATGGCGCGGGTCACCCTGTGTTCTAGCAGGCGCCATGTCCCAGTCCACACCAGTTTCTCCCAGTGGATTCACCAATTACACAACAACCGGCCTGACACATATTCGCCTGCGCAGGGTGAGGCGGTTTATGTGCCGTAATTACACCGAGGATCCTGCCAGAGGCGCCATGTCACAATCCTGCCCGAACTGGGAAAAGTGCAAGTCAGAGGCAGCAAGGTCACAGCGTCCACCATCATCATCATCATCATCCTCCTCATCTCCACTTATATGACATCTAATAGAGGCCGACACATGGAAGATTCTCATTCTGAACCCTAACTATGTGCAGAGCCCGGTGAGGACCCCGAGTGTCTGACCTGTGACCTCAGAATAAGCTGCTTTGTGTGCACAGGGCTCGATGCCATGGCCGCTGTTCTGCAGTTTTCCTCTCTCTTCCCCCTGAGCTGCTATAATGTCTCCCATAGACTCCGCATACAGGGACAGGGGACTCATATAGGAGGTGACACAGACGTGCGGGGCAGAAAGTACTTGGGGTGAGCGAGAAACCTTCTATGTAGCTGCAGCATCTCTATATTGTGTCTGTGTCATACTGATATTACTCCAGAGCTGCGCTCACTGTGCTGCTGGGTGGAGACAAACACTGTCCTATAGCAGAATCTTATACAGTCTAAGGGCAAACATAAGAGCGAGCAGAATATGGAGCGCAGCTCCGGACGTGTGAGGTTAACTGGGCAAGAGGGAGAACAGATCACCGCACCCAGCACCGGCGGGTTTAATCGTGTGTACACAAGCTGATTACAGGCGCACAACATGCCAAGTGTATACAGCGAGGGCAGATACCGTCACAGGTCAGCACTAAGGGAGCAGAACAACGAACAGAGCAAAGGCTAACCAATATTACTGACAACCTGTATACCATGTCTGAGAGGTAGTCACAGCCCCGCCCCCTGTTACTGACAACCAGCTGTATATATCATGTCTGAGAGGTAGTCACAGCCCCGCCCCCTGTTACTGACAACCAGCTGTATATACCATGTCTGAGAGGTAGTCACAGCCCCGCCCCCTGTTACTGACAACCAGCTGTATATATCATGTCTGAGAGGTAGTCACAGCCCCGCCCCCTGTTACTGACAACCAGCCTGTATATATCATGTCTGAGAGGTAGTCACAGCCCCGCCCCCTGTTACTGACAACCAGCTGTATATATCATGTCTGAGAGGTAGTCACAGCCCCGCCCCCTGTTACTGACAACCAGTCTGTATATATCATGTCTGAGAGGTAGTCACAGCCCCGCCCCCTGTTACTGACAACCAGCTGTATATATCATGTCTGAGAGGTAGTCACAGCCCCGCCCCCTGTTACTGACAACCAGCTGTATATACCATGTCTGAGAGGTAGTCACAGCCCCGCCCCCTGTTACTGACAACCAGCCTGTATATATCATGTCTGAGAGGTAGTCACAGCCCCGCCCCCAGTTACTGACAACCTGTATACCATGTCTGAGAGGTAGTCACAGCCCCGCCCCCTGTTACTGACAACCAGCCAGTATATACCATGTCTGAGAGGTAGTCACAGCCCCGCCCCCTGTTACTGACAACCAGCTGTATATATCATGTCTGAGAGGTAGTCACAGCCCCGCCCCCTGTTACTGACAACCAGCTGTATATACCATGTCTGAGAGGTAGTCACAGCCCCGCCCCCTGTTACTGACAACCAGCTGTATATATCATGTCTGAGAGGTAGTCACAGCCCCGCCCCCTGTTACTGACAACCAGCTGTATATATCATGTCTGAGAGGTAGTCACAGCCCCGCCCCCTGTTACTGACAACCAGCCTGTATATATCATGTCTGAGAGGTTGTCACAGCCCCGCCCCCTGTTACTGACAACCAGCTGTATATATCATGTCTGAGAGGTAGTCACAGCCCCGCCCCCTGTTACTGACAACCAGCCTGTATATACCATGTCTGAGAGGTAGTCACAGCCCCGCCCCCTGTTACTGACAACCAGCTGTATATATCATGTCTGAGAGGTAGTCACAGCCCCGCCCCCTGTTACTGACAACCAGCCTGTATATATCATGTCTGAGAGGTAGTCACAGCCCCGCCCCCTGTTACTGACAACCAGCTGTATATACCATGTCTGAGAGGTAGTCACAGCCCCGCCCCCTGTTACTGACAACCAGCCTGTATATACCATGTCTGAGAGGTAGTCACAGCCCCGCCCCCTGTTACTGACAACCAGCCTGTATATACCATGTCTGAGAGGTAGTCACAGCCCCGCCCCCTGTTACTGACAACCAGCTGTATATACCATGTCTGAGAGGTAGTCACAGCCCCGCCCCCTGTTACATCACTGATATAATGACGTGACGATTCTGTGAGATTTCTGTAGATATTTCTGATTCTTTGTCGTTTCCTTTGTGGGTTTCGTTACCAGTAATGTGATCCCCCGCTCTATAATGTGAGTGGTTGGGGGAGGGGCTGGTCACTTTAATATGGGGGCCCCCAGATATAACAGGAAGACAGAAGATACATTGTATCCTCCAGGCGTTCACTGCGGAATATAAACCCCCCGTGTCTGTAGGAGCCGCCATGCTTGAGCAGAGGCCGCACAATAAGGCCGGGGGTGCCGTCACTCTCTGGGGTTTCGAGGTCACTTCCCTCTCTGTGGTCTGGGGGTGTCGGGGCCTTTAATGAGACGTTTGTGGTCAGAAAAAGAGGAAGTTACAGTATAATAATAATCTGCCCTGACACAGAGCGACGGATCTCAGCGACAGACACAACGAGCTCATCAGTAAGAGGAGGAGGGGGAGGGCTGGGGGGGGTGAGAAGTAACAGTAGTATTGTGGTAATGGCTAGTAATAGATGTAAGAGGGCTAGTGAGATTAGTAATAGAGATGAGCGGACACCGTTCCATCCAATATCAGGCCGTTCGGGGTATTTGATTCCAATCGAATTCCACGAGGCAAACGCAGTAAAAATTCGTGTCCCCTCCCACCTTCCCTGGCGCATTTTTTGCACCAATAACAGCGCAGGGGAGGTGGGACAGGCACTACGACAACAGAGGCGGTGAAAAAAGGAATTGGCAGCCGAAATCAGATGACCTCCACTTTAGATGAATGGTGGATTTAACATTCGATTAATTTGGGACTGTGACTGTGAGACAGGGACAGATGTACAGGAGGGTTAGCTAGGGGTTACCTTTATTTAGGGGGGATGTCACTCACCAGCTCTTTGGGCTCTATCTGGTTGGGATCCCTGGCAGCTTGTGATATGTGTGACCTGACTTTTTCCCATAGGAATGCATTGAGCAGCGTTGATTGGCTGAATGCCATACAGTGTACAGCATTCGGCCAATTAATGGTGGTTCTGCCGGAGGAGGCGGAGTCTATGAGTGGTCCACAGCAGTCTCCTTTCTGGTCCGATCTTAGACTCCGCCTCCTCACAGACGAGCCTCCCACAGAACCAGCGTTGATTGGCTGAATGCTGTACTCTATGGCATTCGGCCAATCAATGCTGGTCAATGCATTCCTATGGGAAAAAGTCAGGTCGCGCATATCACAAGCTGCCAGGGATCCCGACGTAATACAGGGACTTTGGTGTGTTAGATGCCCCCAGACATGCGCCCCCTGCTGGCCCAGTTACATTGCAGAGGTGTTGCATCATTTGCTGGGGTGTCATAGTGGACTTGGTGACTCTCCTGAGGTGAATGGTGGGATCCCCTGGAGTGAAGCATTGTCTCCCATAGACTATAATGGGGTTCCATATTTGTTCCAATATTGAGGGGCTGATCGTAACTCATCTCTAATTAGTAATAGTGATAGCCGTAGTAATAATAGTAATAGTATTAGTAGTAGTGATAGTAGACGTGGTGTTAGAGTTAGTAGTAATAGTGATATTAACAAGTGTAGTAACTATAGTAATAGTAGTGATAATGATATAATGATAGTAGTAATAGTAGTGATAGTAGCAGTGATAGTAATGATAGTGATAGTAGTAATAGTAGTAGCAGTGATAGTAATAGTGATAGTAGTAGTGATATTAGTAGTAGCAGTAATAGTGATAGTAGTGGTAGTAGTATTAGCAGTAGAATTAGCAGTAGTAGTAGTGATATTAGTAATAGTGATAGTAGTAGTGATAGTAGTAATAGTATTAGCAGTAGTATTAGCAGTAGTAGTAGTGATATTAGTAATAGTGATAGTAGTAGTGATATTAGTAGTAGTATTAGCAGTAGTAGTAGTGATAGTAGTAATAGTAGTAGCAGTGATAGTAATGATATTAGTAATAGTGATAGTAGTAGTGATAGTAGTAGTAGTATTAGCAGTAGTAGTAGAGATAGTAGTAATAGTGATAGTAGTAATAGTAGTGATAGTAGTATTAGCAGTAGTAGCAGTGATAGTAATAGTAGTGGTAGTAGTATTAGCGATAGTAGTAATAGTAGTGGTAGTAGTATTAGCAGTAGTAGTAGTGATATTACTCATAGTAGTGGCAGTGATAGTAATGATAGTAGTAATAGTAGTGGTAGTAGAATTAGCAGTAGTAGTAGTGATAGTAGTAGTAGTGATAGTAGTAATAGTAGTGGTAGTAGTATTAGCAGTAGTAGCAGTGATAGTAATAGTAGTGGTAGTAGTATTAGCAGTAGTAGTAGTGATATTACTCATAGTAGTGGCAGTGATAGTAATGATAGTAGTAATAGTAGTGGTAGTAGTATTAGCAGTAGTAGTAGTGATAGTAGTAATAGTGATAGTAGTAATAGTAGTGGTAGTAGTATTAGCAGTAGAATTAGCAGTAGTAGTAGTGATATTAGTAATAGTGATAGTAGTAGTGATATTAGTAGTAGTATTAGCAGTAGTAGTAGTGATAGTAGTAATAGTGATAGTAGTAATAGTAGTGGTAGTAGTATTAGCAGTAGTAGCAGTGATAGTAATAGTAGTGGTAGTAGTATTAGCAGTAGTAGTAGTGATAGTAGTAATAGTGATAGTAGTAATAGTAGTGGTAGTAGTATTAGCAGTAGTAGCAGTGATAGTAATAGTAGTGGTAGTAGTATTAGCAGTAGTAGTGATAGTAGTAGTAGTGATAGTAGTAATAGTAGTGGTAGTAGTATTAGCAGTAGTAGTAGTGATATTACTCATAGTAGTGGCAGTGATAGTAATGATAGTAGTAATAGTAGTGGTAGTAGAATTAGCAGTAGTAGTAGTGATAGTAGTAATAGTGATAGTAGTAATAGTAGTGGTAGTAGAATTAGCAGTAGTAGTAGTGATAGTAGTAATAGTGATAGTAGTAATAGTAGTGGTAGTAGTATTAGCAGTAGAATTAGCAGTAGTAGTAGTGATATTAGTAGTAGTGATAGTAGTAGTGATATTAGTAGTAGTATTAGCAGTAGTAGTAGTGATAGTAGTAATAGTGATAGTAGTAGTGATATTAGTAGTAGAATTAGCAGTAGTAGTAGTGATAGTAGTAATAGTGATAGTAGTAATAGTAGTGGTAGTAGTATTAGCAGTAGAATTAGCAGTAGTAGTAGTGATATTAGTAATAGTGATAGTAGTAGTGATATTAGTAGTAGTATTAGCAGTAGTAGTAGTGATATTAGTAATAGTGATATTAGTAGTAGTATTAGCAGTAGTAGTAGTGATATTACTCATAGTAGTGGCAGTGATAGTAATGATAGTAGTAATAGTAGTGGTAGTAGAATTAGCAGTAGTAGTAGTGATATTAGTAATAGTAGTGGTAGTAGAATTAGCAGTAGTAGTAGTGATATTAGTAATAGTAGTGGTAGTAGTATTAGCAGTAGAATTAGCAGTAGTAGTAGTGATATTAGTAGTAGTATTAGCAGTAGTAGTAGTGATATTACTCATAGTAGTGGCAGTGATAGTAATGATAGTAGTAATAGTAGTGGTAGTAGAATTAGCAGTAGTAGTAGTGATAGTAGTAGTGATATTAGTAATAGTGATAGTAGTAGTGATGTTAGTAGTAGAATTAGCAGTAGTAGTAGTGATAGTAGTAGTAGTGATAGTAGTAATAGTAGTGGTAGTAGTATTAGCAGTAGTAGCAGTGATAGTAACAGTAGTGGTAGTAGTATTAGCAGTAGTAGTAGTGATATTACTCATAGTAGTGGCAGTGATAGTAATGATAGTAGTAATAGTAGTGGTAGTAGAATTAGCAGTAGTAGTAGTGATATTAGTAATAGTGATAGTAGTAGTGATATTAGTAATAGTGATAGTAGTAGTGATATTAGTAGTAGTATTAGCAGTAGTAGTAGTGATAGTAGTAGTGATATTAGTAGTAGTGATATTAGTAATAGTGATAGTAGTAGTGATATTAGTAATAGTGATAGTAGTAGTGATATTAGTAGTAGTATTAGCAGTAGTAGTAGTGATAGTAGTAGTGATATTACTCATAGTAGTAGCAGTGATAGTAATGATATTGCTCGTAGTGATTCTTCGCACGTCTCCATGTCAGGTTTCTGATATCTTGGAGACGGTCCATTACTCGGCCTGGCGCCATGACTCCACTCCATACTCTGCCATGCTCTAGATCTAGTCTCATGCTTATAGCAATGACCTAGTGACTACTATACTCTCATATGCTTTACAAGCTTGTTCCTGGCCTTCATGCTGCAATAAATTGTTCAGCTTTTCACGTTACTTATGTACAGCAGCTTCAATCTTTATTGTGTGACGGGTGGAAGGACTCCGTCTGCTCGCACCTCTACTTATACATTACGAGTGCGCGGTGCCATTGCTCCTTATATATTGTCCGCCTGCAGCCACCACTAGGGGGAGCTCAGGAGCCTCTGTATGATCAGTGTGCAGACAGCACCCCCGGTGGTGAGTGCTGGGGATGGGAGGTTGGTAGCAGACACTCCTTATACTCCTTAAAGCTGAGGATTTGTTACATTTGTCTCCAGTCTTGGACATCTTCTTCAGCCATTGTTACAATGTATCAGTGTGGAGTCTGCACAGGCTGGAAACAATTGTAACAACCCCACAGCTGTGGACAAGCTGTCAGCCCTGGGGGATCGTCAAATAACTGGTTGTTCTCATTCCTCCATGCTTGGCCCCGCGGGCCCCCTGGGGGCAGTGGGGGCCTGACAGGAGGGGGAGGAGAAGCTGCAGTTGTGCTGATGAAGGTCAAGTTACTGAAGAATGAGAGGAGCGACCCCGACAGCTGCGACCCCCAAAGACCGGACTGTGACCTTCCGAGCCCTCCTCAGCACCTGCAGCTCCCTCTATCACTGCAGCAGCAAGAAGAGACTTGTCTGCTGCGGGGTGAACTCCCTGCAAGTCTCCTCCAATCAGAGCCGCCGATGCTGCGCACTCCTCTGACTACGACAACGGAGCCCGGGCAAGAAGTACAGAAGGAAAACCATCTGGGAGGATTATATAACTGCCAGCACATGGGGCGAGCCAGGGAAGTGGTACTGTGCACTGACTGTATATACAGGAGAAGTGGTACTGTGCACTGACTGTATATACAGGAGAAGTGGTACTGTGCACTGACTGTATATACAGGAGAAGTGGTACTGTGCACTGACTGTATATACAGGGGAAGTGGTACTGTGCACTGACTGTATAGAGGAGAAGTGGTACTGTGCACTGACTGTATATACAGGGGAAGTGGTACTGTGCACTGACTGTATAGAGGAGAAGTGGTACTGTGCACTGACTGTATATACAGGGGAAGTGGTACTGTGCACTGACTGTATATACAGGAGAAGAGAAGTGGTACTGTGCACTGACTGTATAGAGGAGAAGTGGTACTGTGCACTGACTACATATACAGGGGAAGTGGTACTGTGCACTGACTGTATATACAGGAGAAAAGAAGTGGTACTGTGCACTGACTGTATAGAGGAGAAGTGGTACTGTGCACTGACTATATATACAGGGGAAGTGGTACTGTGCACTAACTGTATAGAGGAGAAGTGGTACTGTGCACTGACTGTATATACAGGGGAAGTGGTACTGTGCACTGACTACATATACAGGGGAAGTGGTACTGTGCACTGACTGTATATACAGTGGAAGTGGTACTGTGCACTGACTGTATATACAGGAGAAGTGGTACTGTGCACTGACTACATATACAGGGGAAGTGGTATTGTGCACTGACTGTATATACAGGGGAAGTGGTACTGTGCACTGACTGTATATACAGGAGAAGTGGTACTGTGCACTGACTATATAGAGGAGAAAAGGAGTGGTACTGTGCACTGACTATATATACAGGAGAAGTGGTACTGTGCACTGACTGTATACAGGAGAAGTGGTACTGTGCACTGACTGTATATACAGGAGAAGTGGTACTGTGCACTGACTGTATAGAGGAGAAGAGAAGTGGTACTGTGCACTGACTACATATACAGGGGAAGTGGTACTGTGCACTGACTACATATACAGGGGAAGTGGTACTGTTCACTGACTGTATAGAGGAGAAGTGGTACTGTGCACTGACTATATATACAGGGGAAGTGGTACTGTGCACTGACTGTATAGAGGAGAAGTGGTACTGTGCACTGACTATATATACAGGGGAAGTGGTACTGTGCACTAACTGTATAGAGGAGAAGTGGTACTGTGCACTGACTGTATATACAGGGGAAGTGGTACTGTGCACTGACTACATATACAGGGGAAGTGGTACTGTGCACTGACTGTATATACAGTGGAAGTGGTACTGTGCACTGACTGTATATACAGGAGAAGTGGTACTGTGCACTGACTACATATACAGGGGAAGTGGTACTGTGCACTGACTACATATACAGGGGAAGTGGTATTGTGCACTGACTGTATACAGGAGAAGTGGTACTGTGCACTGACTGTATATACAGGAGAAGTGGTACTGTGCACTGACTGTATAGAGGAGAAGAGAAGTGGTACTGTGCACTGACTACATATACAGGGGAAGTGGTACTGTGCACTGACTACATATACAGGGGAAGTGGTATTGTGCACTGACTGTATATACAGGGGAAGTGGTACTGTGCACTGACTGTATACAGGAGAAGTGGTACTGTGCACTGACTGTATAGAGGAGAAGTGGTACTGTGCACTGACTGTATAGAGGAGAAGAGAAGTGGTACTGTGCACTGACTGTATATACAGGAGAAGTAGTACTGTGCACTGTCCATATATACAGGACAAGAGAAGTGGTACTGTGCACTGTCCATATATACAGGACAAGAGAAGTAGTACTGTGCACTGTCCATATATACAGGACAAGAGAAGTAGTACTGTGCACTGTCCATATATACAGGACAAGAGAAGTAGTACTGTGCACTGTCCATATATACAGGACAAGAGAAGTAGCACTGTGCACTGTCCATATATACAGGAGAAGAGAAGTAGTACTGTGCACTGTCCATATATACAGGAGAAGAGAAGTAGTACTGTGCACTGTCCATATATACAGGAGAAGAGAAGTGGTACTGTGCACTGTCCATATATAAAGGGGAAGAGAAGTAGTACTGTGCACTGTCCATATATACAGGAGAAGTAGTACTGTGCACTGTCCATATATACAGGACAAGAGAAGTAGTACTGTGCACTGTCCATATATACAGGACAAGAGAAGTAGTACTGTGCACTGTCCATATATACAGGACAAGAGAAATAGTACTGTGCACTGTCCATATATACAGGAGAAGTAGTACTGTGCACTGTCCATATATACAGGACAAGAGAAGTAGTACTGTGCACTGTCCATATATACAGGACTAGAGAAGTAGTACTGTGCACTGTCCATATATACAGGACTAGAGACGTAGTACTGTGCACTGTCCATATATACAGGACTAGAGAAGTAGTACTGTGCACTGTCCATATATACAGGATAAGAGAAGTAGTACTGTGCACTGTCCATATATACAGGACTAGAGAAGTAGTACTGTGCACTGTCCATATATACAGGAGAAGTAGTACTGTGCACTGTCCATATATACAGGGGAAGAGAAGTAGTACTGTGCACTGTCCATATATACAGGATAGAGAAGTAGTACTGTGCACTGTCTATATATACAGGACTAGAGAAGTAGTACTGTGCACTATCCATATATACAGGAGAAGAGAAGTAGTACTGTGCACTGTCCATATATACAGGACTAGAGAAGTAGTACTGTGCACTGTCCATATATACAGGACTAGAGAAGTAGTACTGTGCACTGTCTATATATACAGGACTAGAGAAGTAGTACTGTGCGCTGTCCATATATACAGGAGAAGAGAAGTAGTACTGTGCACTGTCCATATATACAGGACTAGAGAAGTAGTACTGTGCACTGTCCATATATACAGGACTAGAGAAGTAGTACTGTGCACTGTCCATATATACAGGACTAGAGAAGTAGTACTGTGCAATGTCCATATATACAGGACAAGAGAAATAGTACTGTGCACTGTCCATATATACAGGACTAGAGAAGTAGTACTGTGCACTGTCCATATATACAGGAGAAGAGAAGTAGTACTGTGCACTGTCCATATATACAGGAGAAGTAGTACTGTGCACTGTCCATATATACAGGATAGAGAAGTAGTACTGTGCACTGTCCATATATACAGGATAGAGAAGTGGTACTGTGCACTGTCCATATATATAGGAGAAGAGAAGTAGTACTGTGCACTGTCCATATATACAGGACTAGATAAGTAGTACTGTGCACTGTCCATATATACAGGATAGAGAAGTAGTACTGTGCACTGTCCATATATACAGGATAGAGAAGTAGTACTGTGCACTGTCCATATATACAGGATAGAGAAGTAGTACTGTGCACTGACCATATATACAGGAGAAGAGAAGTAGTACTGTGCACTGTCCATATATACAGGACTAGAGAAGTAGTACTGTGCACTGTCCATATATACAGGACTAGAGAAGTAGTACTGTGCACTGTCCATATATACAGATTATGAGAAGTGGTACTGTGCACTGTCCATATATACAGGACAAGAGAAGTAGTACTGTGCACTGTCCATATATACAGGACTAGAGAAGTAGTACTGTGCACTGTCCATATATACAGGGGAATAGAAGTAGTACTGTGCACTGTCCATATATACAGGGGAAGAGAAGTAGTACTGTGCACTGTCCATATATACAGGAGAAGAGAAGTAGTACTGTGCACTGTCCATATATACAGGACTAGAGAAGTAGTACTGTGCAGTGTCCATATATACAGGAGAAGAGAAGTAGTACTGTGCACTGTCCATATATACAGGACTAGAGAAGTAGTACTGTGCAGTGTCCATATATACAGGACAAGAGAAGTAGTACTGTGCACTGTCCATATATACAGGACAAGAGAAGTAGTACTGTGCACTGTCCATATATACAGGACTAGAGAAGTAGTACTGTGCACTGTCCATATATACAGGACTAGAGAAGTAGTACTGTGCACTGTCCATATATACAGGATAAGAGAAGTAGTACTGTGCACTGTCCATATATACAGGACAAGAGAATTGGTACTGTGCACTGACCGTATATACAGGGGAAGAGAAGTAGTACTGTGCACTGTCCGTATATACAGGACTAGAGAAGTAGTACTGTGCACTGTCCATATATACAGGACTAGAGAAGTGGTACTGTGCACTGTCCATATATACAGGAGAAGAGAAGTAGTACTGTGCACTGTCCATATATACAGGACTAGAGAAGTAGTACTGTGCACTGTCCATATATACAGGACAAGAGAAGTGGTACTGTGCACTGTCCATATATACAGGACAAGAGAAGTAGTACTGTGCACTGTCCATATATACAGGGGAAGAGAAGTGGTACTGTGCACTGTCCGTATATACAGGACAAGAGAAGTAGTACTGTGCACTGTTCATATATGCAGGACTAGAGAAGTAGTACTGTGCACTGTCCATATATACAGGAGAAGTAGTACTGTGCACTGTCCATATATACAAGAGAAGTAGTACTGTGCACTGTCCATATATACAGGAGAAGTAGTACTGTGCACTGTCCATATATACAGGAGAAGTAGTACTGTGCACTGTCCATATATACAGGAGAAGTAGTACTGTGCACTGTCCATATATACAGGAGAAGTAGTACTGTGCACTGTCCATATATACAGGAGATGAGAAGTAGTACTGTGCACTGTCCATATATACAGGACTAGAGAAGAAGTACTGTGCACTGTCCATATATACAGGAGAAGTAGTACTGTGCACTGTCCATATATACAGGAGATGAGAAGTAGTACTGTGCACTGTCCATATATACAGGACTAGAGAAGAAGTACTGTGCACTGCCCATATATACAGGAGAAGTAGTACTGTGCACTGTCCATATATACAGGAGAAGTAGTACTGTGCACTGCCCATATATACAGGAGAAGTAGTACTGTGCACTGTCCATATATACAGGAGAAGTAGTACTGTGCACTGCCCATATATACAGGAGAAGTAGTACTGTGCACTGTCCATATATACAGGAGAAGTAGTACTGTGCACTGTCCATATATACAGGAGAAGTAGTACTGTGCACTGTCCATATATACAGGAGAAGTAGTACTGTGCACTGTCCATATATACAGGAGAAGAGAAGTAGTACTGTGCACTGTCCATATATACAGGAGAGAAGTAGTACTGTGCACTGTCCATATATACAGGAGAAGTAGTACTGTGCACTGCCCATATATACAGGAGAAGTAGTACTGTGCACTGCCCATATATACAGGAGAAGTAGTACTATGCACTGTCCATATATACAGGAGAAGTAGTACTGTGCACTGTCCATATATACAGGAGAGAAGTAATACTGTTTTATATACTGCTGAGTTATAGATGAATGATGAGTGTTCTTCTCCTGATGGATGTTGGCGCTGGAGGTTGTACTGTGCGCTCCCCATACAGGACTATCCACCACATAGGGGGAGCTGCAGCGCCTCTTCGCTAATCAGGACGATCTCACATTGTCGGTGTGACACATGTCTGTCTTATCTGTCACTGCCACCCATCATGTCACCATTGCCCCCTCCTCTGGGGTACAGGGGCCCCCTGCTCTCCCGGTCTCAGAATCCTCCACCCCTCACTCATTCTTCTGTCTCCAGCGCACTAGTCTATCACTTTGTGGGAAAGCTGGGTGGTAATCCACATGGCCGCTATACAGAGGCTCTAACCAGGCTGAATGGCAAAACCACATGGAATCAGATGATGTGTAACTAGACAGGTTGTCATTCCGGAGTCTGAGAAAGCTGGGTGACTGCCCCCATGAAGGCTGTAATAGAGGCCATCCTGATGTCCAGGGCGTGTGATAATGGCATCCTATATACTGGTTATTCCTGTATACGCCTCAGGGGGCTGGGAAAGCTGGGTGACTGCCCCTATTGGGGTCTGTAGTAGATGATCCTGATGTCCAGGGTGTATATACTGGTTATTCCTGTATACACCTCAGGGGGCTGCTCTGTATCTGTCTGGACAGGACTGGGTGAGGACAATGACCTGGAGTGATCCTGCAGTTTTTGGAAGACAATGGATATTATCTCAGGTTTTCTTCTGCTCCGGCCCCTAAAGCTGTAATGGCCTGTAATAGGGTGAGCTGGAGGGTGCAAGACCCCCAATAACCAGCGCACGGGGCCAAAAATACAAGTGTCACCCTTCACCCCCATACCTGTCTGACAGGTGAACTCCTTCTGCATGGGCCTATGTGGGGGCAATACACAAAGTCTATATGACCCCGATATAGGCGCATCATCACTATTCACATGGCACCAACATATTCTGTAGCAGTGTACATATCTGGTTACTTGTAGTACAGGACCAGCTGCCATATGGACTCACGCCATACTGTGGCTATACACAAGTTATACCGCCCCCCACAAGACCATATGTACCTACGTGTGTCCTGAGATGCCATATACTGTAGCTATACACAAGTTATACCGCCCCACGTGTGTCCTGAGATGCCATATACTGTAGCTATACACACGTTATACCGCCCCACGTCTGTCCTGAGATGCCATATACTGTAGCTATACACAAGTTATACCACCCCACGTGTGTCCTGAGATCCCATATGGGCTGATGTTTTGTAGCTTTTGGTTTCTAGACTAATAGTGTGAACTGGGTGCATCATATAAGTCCCATATATACCAGTATATAGAGGCTGCAGCATGGGACTAAGTTATATTAACAGTATATACTAACCCCTTTGAGGGGTATATAGAGATAGGGCAGTATACAGCCAGCAGCTTGTCATGGGTATACAGGATAACACTGCGATTGCATCAGCCCCTGCCTGTCCTATAGACATATCCGTATAATGTGCCACATGTGGAGGGCAGAGCGTATACTGTGTATATCAGAGGATACATTGTATATACTTACTACAGGGCTTACTGTATATTGTATATATAACTAGTGTATAGTAATGCGGGGAGCGGAGGATACATTGTATATACTGTACTACAGGGCTCACTATATATTGTATATATAACTAGTATATAGGCATGTAAGGTGTCAGGGCCGATGATGGGATGTGTGTACAGGCTGCAGGGCACAGAAGCTTCAAACACTGATACATTGTATATATAGTGCACATAGCAGAGGATACATTGTATATATAGTGCACATCCTAAAGGACTGTGTGTAAAGTGTTTGTGTATAGCAAAAGATACTTTGTGTTTAATGTCTTTATTAAGCAGAGGATTCATTATATATAGTGTATAGAGGAGGATACATTGTATATATAGTGTATGGAGGATACTTTGTATATATATAGTGTGTGGAGGATACTTTGTATATGTAGTGTTTGGAGGAGGATACATTGTATCAGTATGAGTCGGTGGGCTGTGTACTCAGCTATGGGTGCTGTTGCGGTTTTCCTTCCTGTGTGCACTGGCAGCTGCGGCTCTTACCTCCATGCTGATTTCTCTCTTGATGCTCAGGACACGTTGCAGAGTCCGGAGACTGTAGCTGAGCTGTGTGTGTAGCTGAGCCGCCTCTACCGGGAGGATGACATCAGCTGGGGGAGTGATCTATAGAGAGGAGGAGGAAGAAGAAGAAGAAGAAGAAGAGTGCCCCCTGGTGAGACCGAGCCTGGCACTGATGAGGAGGGAGAGTGCCCCCTGGTGAGACCGAGCCTGGCACTGATGAGGAGGAGGAAGAAGAAGAAGAGTGCCCCCTGGTGAGACCGAGCCTGGCACTGATGAGGAGGAGGAAGAAGAAGAGTGCCCCCTGGTGAGACCAAGCCTGGCACTGATGAGGAGGGAGAGTGCCCCCTGGTGAGACCGAGCCTGGCACTGATGAGGAGGAGGAAGAAGAAGAGTGCCCCCTGGTGAGACCAAGCCTGGCACTGATGAGGAGGGAGAGTGCCCCCTGGTGAGACCGAGCCTGGCACTGATGAGGAGGAGGAAGAAGAAGAAGAGTGCCCCCTGGTGAGACCGAGCCTGGCACTGATGAGGAGGAGGAAGAAGAAGAGTGCCCCCTGGTGAGACCGAGCCTGGCACTGATGAGGAGGGAGAGTGCCCCCTGGTGAGACCGAGCCTGGCACTGAGGAAGAGGAGGGAGAAGAAGAAGAAGAGTGCCCCCTGGTGAGCCTGGCACTGATGAGGAGGAGGAAGAAGAAGAAGAGTGCCCCCTGGTGAGACCGAGCCTGGCACTGATGAGGAGGAGGAAGAAGAAGAAGAGTGCCCCCTGGTGAGACCGAGCCTGGCACTGAGGAAGAGGAGGGAGAAGAAGAAGAAGAAGAGTGCCCCCTGGTGAGACCGAGCCTGGCACTGATGAGGAGGAGGAAAAAGAAGAAGAAGAAGAAGAGTGCCCCCTGCAGAGACTGTAACCAGGGGCGTAGCTATAGGGGGTGCAGAGGTTGTAGTCACTCCTGGGGCCTGGAGGCTTTGGGCCCTGTTACAGATTTTGCCTAGAGCCCAAGTAGCTGCATGTATAAGCCCTGAGTATATAACGGCCTCTCTGCTCGCCCCGGGGCATGCTGGGAGTTGTAGTCCTGCACTCATTCCTTTCATACAGTTTATGTCTTGCACAATCTCTGCGGCCGCGCCCTCCAGTCACAGGAAACTCCTTCTGCCAAAAATTCTTCTTACACCCGTCCTCCTCTGCCCCCTCCTGAGGACGTCCTGCTCTCACTGTACATCACTCCTAGGGGCAATATATCGCAGAGGGGGAGCCTGACACCCCAATCCGGGCAACCCCTGAGAGTCTGTGCCCCAAGGGAACTAGAGGGCGCCACAGAGGGGAAGGAGGAGGAACCTAATGAGCAATCGGTAATAGTGAGGGCCCCAGTAATAGAGAGGGCCCCAGTAATGGTGAGGGCCCCAGTAATAGAGAGGGCCCCAGTAATGGTGAGGGCCCCAGTAATAGAGAGGGCCCCAGTAATGGTGAGGGCCCCAGTAATAGAGAGGGCCCCAGTAATGGTGAGGGCCCCAGTAATAGAGAGGGCCCCAGTAATGGTGAGGGCCCCAGTAATAGAGAGGGCCCCAGTAATGGTGAGGGCCCCAGTAACAGTTAGGGCCCCAGTAACAGTGAGGGCCCCAGTAATGGTGAGGGCCCCAGGGTCACCCTGCCCTTCTAATAGTTCCCCTATGTCCTAGGGATGAGCTCTGGATTTCGTCCGTTATCAGTGACCCGTCTGGGGGGGTAATAATAAGTTCTGCCCCTTTATGTTCCGATTCTGTCCCATCTTCCGTCTCTCTACTTGCTGTCAGTGAATGGATCACCCACAGCCCTTTGGCTTCTCACTGCTGAGGGTTTGTTACAATTGCATCCAGTCTGGACAATGCTCTGTGAGCTCCGGACTGATACATTGTATCCATCATCTGCTGCTGGGTTGTTTGATACATTGTAACAAATTCTCATGAAAACAGCAAAGTGTGAACCTGGATCTTGTATCAAAAGTCCTGGAACGAGGGAAAAGCTGTGAATGTGAACAGGACCTAAAACCTGGCGCAGGTGACCCAAACAGTAGGAAGGACGCGGTCCAGGTGTAACACTCAGCGGCCGCATCGCTCCGGCAGATACCAGTCCAGTTCTATAGGTGCAGTCATATATGGCGCTGATATCCGGCTCTGGAATTCACGTAAAGTGTCGGAGCGGCGTCACGAGCGCACTAAACGCCGTTTTCCCAGCAGTAATTTGTATTTTTGGCTCCCAGGTCACGGTCAGCGCCGGGACGTCCGCCCGCACCGCCTATTTTATGAGATTTGTTGTTGTGGAGGTGCGACAAAGTCAAGGTCCTGGCTCCAATCACTAAGTACACAAATATGTAACGCTCAGGGGGTGAGGTGAGCACACAACACACCCCCACCCCACCCCCAAACAGGGTCAGCACAGTCCACACAACAGCTGCGACCCATTCATCCGAAACTGACAACACAGATAAGAGGAGAGCAACAGAACAGCGCCACCCGCAGGCCGAACCAAGAAGGGGAGCAATTGTCAGTATGGGGAAAGCCAGAAATAAGGGAGAGGAGACCGTCAACAAGCAGCTCATGGTCACCATTGGAGCATCGCTGCAGCATATCAATGGTTAACAGCAGCGCAGATGTCCCCCCGCCCCGGAGAGCGCAACGTATAATTGTCAGATTAGATTTCACATCACATGAAGGACATTATAAACTGCTGCGAACCTCATTACTGAGGACATGACCCTGCAGGGGCCGCGGCGAGCTGTGTGATAGGAATTAGTACATATATACTGTATATAGTCACCTCTGTCCACCAGGATGTCCTGCAGTCTATACATTGCCCACTAGAGGCCAGCACCACACACTCACTTTACAACTTGCTGCAAAGCTATATATCTCATCTATAATAGCTAAGAAAGAGTTAATGAGTGAGAGGTCCGCAGGAGGAAGATAAGAAGCCGACAACCTGACAACAGCGAGAGAAAGAAATAGCAGCTACTGAGCGGTGTGATCAGGTGTGAGATGAGATGATGATGTCATCAGAAGCCTCCGGATACAGAC
Organism: Leptodactylus fuscus; assembly: GCF_031893055.1. NCBI lineage: Eukaryota > Metazoa > Chordata > Amphibia > Anura > Leptodactylidae > Leptodactylus > Leptodactylus fuscus. The sequence goes on along the minus strand of NC_134269.1, from coordinate 220,417,262 downwards.
CCCAAACACCAGATATATCCTAACATGGCACTGAAACTACAGGGGGCGGGGCTGTGACAACCTCTCAGACATGATCTATACAGGGGGTTGTCAGTAATAACAGGCTGACATGGAGAGAAGCTACTACAATCTATTACTATCTGTTATCAGCCATGTCAGGAGAGGCCGACTGTAGGACAGGAGAATACAATCTATTACTATCTGTTATCAGCCATGACAGGAGGGGAGAGGCCGACTGTAGGACAAGAGAATACAATCTATTACTATCTGTTATCAGCCATGTCAGGAGGGGAGAGGCCGACTGTAGGACAGGGGAATACAATCTATTACTATCTGTTAACAGCCATGTCAGGAGAGGAGAGGCCGACTGTAGGACAGGAGAATACAATCTATTACTATCTGTTATCAGCAATGTCAGGAGAGGAGAGGCCGACTGTAGGACAGGGGAATACAATCTATTACTATATCTGTTATCAGCCATGTCAGGAGAGGCCGACTGTAGGACAGGGGAATACAATCTATTACTATCTGTTATCAGCCATGTCAGGAGAGGAGAGGCCGACTGTAGGACAGGGGAATACAATCTATTACTATCTGTTATCAGCCATGTCAGGAGAGGAGAGGCCGACTGTAGGACAGGGGAATACAATCTATTACTATCTGTTATCAGCCATGTCAGGAGAGGAGAGGCCGACTGTAGAACAGGGGAATACAATCTATTACTATCTGTTATCAGCCATGTCAGGAGAGGCCGACTGTAGGACAGAGGAATACAATCTATTACTATCTGTTATCAGCCATGTCAGGAGGGGAGAGGCCGACTGTAGGACAGGGGAATACAATCTATTACTATCTGTTATCAGCCATGTCAGGAGGGGAGAGGCCGACTGTAGGACAGGGAAATACAATCTATTACTATCTGTTATCAGCCATGTCAGGAGAGGAGAGGCCGACTGTAGGACAGGGAAATACAATCTATTACTATCTGTTATCAGCCATGTCAGGAGGGGAGAGGCCGACTGTAGGACAGGGGAATACAATCTATTACTATCTGTTATCAGCCATGTCAGGAGAGGAGAGGCCGACTGTAGGACAGGGGAATACAATCTATTACTATCTGTTATCAGCCATGTCAGGAGAGGAGAGGCCGACTGTAGGACAGGAGAATACAATCTATTACTATCTGTTATCAGCCATGTAAAGAGAGGAGAGGAGAGGCCGACTGTAGGACAGGGGAATACAATCTATTACTATCTGTTATCAGCCATGTCAGGGGAGGAGAGGCCGACTGTAGGACAGGGGAATACAATCTATTACTATCTGTTATCAGCCATGTCAGGAGAGGAGAGGAGAGGCCGACTGTAGGACAGGAGAATACAATCTATTACTATCTGTTATCAGCCATGTCAGGAGAGGAGAGGAGAGGCCGACTGTAGGACAGGGGAATACAATCTATTACTATCTGGTATCAGCCATGTCAGGAGAGGAGAGGCCGACTGTAGGACAGGGGAATACAATCTATTACTATCTGTTATCAGCCATGTCAGGAGAGGAGAGGCCGACTGTAGGACAGGGGAATACAATCTATTACTATCTGTTATCAGCCATGTCAGGAGAGGAGAGGCCGACTGTAGGACAGGGGAATACAATCTATTACTATCTGTTATCAGCCATGTCAGGAGAGGAGAGGCCGACTGTAGGACAGGAGAATACAATCTATTACTATCTGTTATCAGCCAGGTCAGGAGAGGAGAGGCCGACTGTAGGACAGGGGAATACAATCTATTACTATCTGTTATCAGCCATGTCAGGAGAGGAGACGCCGACTGTAGGACAGGGGAATACAATCTATTACTATCTGTTATCAGCCATGTCAGGAGAGGAGAGGAGAGGCCGACTGTAGGACAGGAGAATACAATCTATTACTATCTGTTATCCGCCATGTCAGGAGAGGCCGACTGTAGGACAGGAGAATACAATCTATTACTATCTGTTATCAGCCATGTCAGTAGAGGAGAGGCCGACTGTAGGACAGGGGAATACAATCTATTACTATCTGTTATCAGCCATGTCAGGAGAGGAGAGGCCGACTGTAGGACAGGGGAATACAATCTATTACTATCTGTTATCAGCCATGTCAGGAGAGGAGAGGCCGACTGTAGGACAGGACAGGAGAATACAATCTATTACTATCTGTTATCAGCCATGTCAGGAGAGGAGAGGCCGACTGTAGGACAGGAGAATACAATCTATTACTATCTGTTATCAGCCATGTCAGGAGAGGCCGACTGTAGGACAGGGGAATACAATCTATTACTATCTGTTATCAGCCATGTCAGGAGAGGCCGACTGTAGGACAGGGGAATACAATCTATTACTATCTGTTATCAGCCATGTCAGGAGAGGCCGACTGTAGGACAGGGGAATACAATCTATTACTATCTGTTATCAGCCATGTCAGGAGAGGAGAGGCCGACTGTAGGACAGGGGAATACAATCTATTACTATCTGTTATCATCCATGTCAGGAGAGGCCGACTGTAGGACAGGGGAATACAATCTATTACTATCTGTTATCAGCCATGTCAGGAGAGGAGAGGCCGACTGTAGGACAGGAGAATACAATCTATTACTATCTGTTATCAGCCATGTCAGGAGAGGCTGACTGTAGGACAGGAGAATACAATCTATTACTATCTGTTATCAGCCATGTCAGGAGAGGAGAGGCCGACTGTAGAACAGGGGAATACAATCTATTACTATCTGGTATCTGCCATGTCAGGAGAGGAGAGGCCGACTGTAGGACAGGAGAATACAATCTATTACTATCTGTTATCAGCCATGTCAGGAGAGGAGAGGCCGACTGTAGGACAAGAGAATACAATCTATTACTATCTGGTATCTGCCATGTCAGGAGAGGAGAGACCGACTGTAGGACAGGGGAATACAATCTATTACTATCTGTTATCAGCCATGTCAGGAGAGGAGAGGCCGACTGTAGGACAGGAGAATACAATCTATTACTATCTGGTATCTGCCATGTTAGGAGAGGCCGACTGTAGAACAGGGGAATACAATCTATTACTATCTGTTATCAGCCATGTCAGGAGAGGAGAGGCCGACTGTAGGACAGGGAAATACAATCTATTACTATCTGTTATCAGCCATGTCAGGAGGGGAGAGGCCGACTGTAGGACAAGAGAATACAATCTATTACTATCTGTTATCAGCCGTGTCAGGAGGGGAGAGGCCGACTGTAGGACAGGGGAATACAATCTATTACTATCTGTTATCAGCCATGTCAGGAGAGGAGAGGCCGACTGTAGGACAGGGGAATACAATCTATTACTATCTGTTATCAGCCATGTCAGGAGAGGAGAGGCCGACTGTAGGACAGGGGAATACAATCTATTACTATCTGTTATCAGCCATGTCAGAAGAGGAGAGGCCGACTGTAGGACAGGGGAATACAATCTATTACTATCTGTTATCAGCCATGTCAGGAGAGGAGAGGCCGACTGTAGGACAGGGGAATACAATCTATTACTATCTGTTATCAGCCATGTCAGAAGAGGAGAGGCCGACTGTAGGACAGGGGAATACAATCTATTACTATCTGTTATCAGCCATGACAGGAGGGGAGAGGCCGACTGTAGGACAGGAGAATACAATCTATTACTATCTGGTATCAGCCATGTCAGGAGAGGAGAGGCCAACTGTAGGACAGGGGAATACAATCTATTACTATCTGTTATCAGCCATGTCAGGAGAGGAGAGGCCGACTGTAGGACAGGGGAATACAATCTATTACTATCTGTTATCAGCCATGTTAGGAGAGGCCGACTGTAGGACAGGAGAATACAATCTATTACTATCTGTTATCAGCCATGTCAGGAGAGGAGAGGCTGACTGTAGGACAGGGGAATACAATCTATTACTATCTGTTAACAGCCATGTCAGGAGAGGAGAGGCCGACTGTAGGACAGGAGAATACAATCTATTACTATCTGTTATCAGCCATGTCAGGAGAGGGGAGGCCAACTGTAGGACAGGGGAATACAATCTATTACTATCTGTTATCAGCCATGTCAGGAGGGGAGAGGCCGACTGTAGGACAGGAGAATACAATCTATTACTATCTGTTATCAGCCATGTCAGGAGAGGAGAGGCCGACTGTAGGACAGGGGAATACAATCTATTACTATCTGTTATCAGCCATGTCAGGAGAGGCGAGGCCGACTATAGGACAAGAGAATACAATCTATTACTATCTGGTATCAGCCATGTCAGGAGAGGAGAGGCCGACTGTAGGACAGGAGAATACAATCTATTACTATCTGTTATCAGCCATGTCAGGAGAGGAGAGGCCGACTGTAGGACAGGGGAATACAATCTATTACTATCTGTTATCAGCCATGTCAGGAGAGGAGAGGCCGACTGTAGGACAGGGGAATACAATCTATTACTATCTGTTATCAGCCATGTCAGGAGAGGAGAGGCCGACTGTAGGACAGGGGAATACAATCTATTACTATCTGTTATCAGCCATGTCAGGAGAGGAGAGGCCGACTGTAGGACAGGGGAATACAATCTATTACTATCTGTTATCAGCCATGTCAGGAGAGGAGAGGCCGACTGTAGGACAGGAGAATACAATCTATTACTATCTGTTATCAGCCAGGTCAGGAGAGGAGAGGCCGACTGTAGGACAGGGGAATACAATCTATTACTATCTGTTATCAGCCATGTCAGGAGAGGAGAGGAGAGGCCGACTGTAGGACAGGAGAATACAATCTATTACTATCTGTTATCAGCCATGTCAGGAGAGGCCGACTGTAGGACAGGAGAATACAATCTATTACTATCTGTTATCAGCCATGTCAGTAGAGGAGAGGCCGACTGTAGGACAGGGGAATACAATCTATTACTATCTGTTATCAGCCATGTCAGGAGAGGAGAGGCCGACTGTAGAACAGGGGAATACAATCTATTACTATCTGTTATCAGCCATGTCAGGAGAGGAGAAGCCGACTGTAGGACAGGGGAATACAATCTATTACTATCTGTTATCAGCCATGTCAGGAGAGGAGAGGCCGACTGTAGGACAGGGGAATACAATCTATTACTATCTGTTATCAGCCATGTCAGGAGAGGAGAGGCCGACTGTAGGACAGGAGAATACAATCTATTACTATCTGTTATCAGCCAGGTCAGGAGAGGAGAGGCCGACTGTAGGACAGGGGAATACAATCTATTACTATCTGTTATCAGCCATGTCAGGAGAGGAGAGGAGAGGCCGACTGTAGGACAGGAGAATACAATCTATTACTATCTGTTATCAGCCATGTCAGGAGAGGCCGACTGTAGGACAGGAGAATACAATCTATTACTATCTGTTATCAGCCATGTCAGTAGAGGAGAGGCCGACTGTAGGACAGGGGAATACAATCTATTACTATCTGTTATCAGCCATGTCAGGAGAGGAGAGGCCGACTGTAGGACAGGGGAATACAATCTATTACTATCTGTTATCAGCCATGTCAGGAGAGGAGAGGCCGACTGTAGGACAGGACAGGAGAATACAATCTATTACTATCTGTTATCAGCCATGTCAGGAGAGGAGAGGCCGACTGTAGGACAGGAGAATACAATCTATTACTATCTGTTATCAGCCATGTCAGGAGAGGCCGACTGTAGGACAGGGGAATACAATCTATTACTATCTGTTATCAGCCATGTCAGGAGAGGCCGACTGTAGGACAGGGGAATACAATCTATTACTATCTGTTATCAGCCATGTCAGGAGAGGCCGACTGTAGGACAGGGGAATACAATCTATTACTATCTGTTATCAGCCATGTCAGGAGAGGAGAGGCCGACTGTAGGACAGGGGAATACAATCTATTACTATCTGTTATCATCCATGTCAGGAGAGGCCGACTGTAGGACAGGGGAATACAATCTATTACTATCTGTTATCAGCCATGTCAGGAGAGGAGAGGCCGACTGTAGGACAGGGGAATACAATCTATTACTATCTGTTATCAGCCATGTCAGGAGAGGCTGACTGTAGGACAGGAGAATACAATCTATTACTATCTGTTATCAGCCATGTCAGGAGAGGAGAGGCCGACTGTAGAACAGGGGAATACAATCTATTACTATCTGGTATCTGCCATGTCAGGAGAGGAGAGGCCGACTGTAGGACAGGAGAATACAATCTATTACTATCTGTTATCAGCCATGTCAGGAGAGGAGAGGCCGACTGTAGGACAAGAGAATACAATCTATTACTATCTGGTATCTGCCATGTCAGGAGAGGAGAGACCGACTGTAGGACAGGGGAATACAATCTATTACTATCTGTTATCAGCCATGTCAGGAGAGGAGAGGCCGACTGTAGGACAAGAGAATACAATCTATTACTATCTGGTATCTGCCATGTCAGGAGAGGAGAGGCCGACTGTAGGACAGGAGAATACAATCTATTACTATCTGGTATCTGCCATGTTAGGAGAGGCCGACTGTAGAACAGGGGAATACAATCTATTACTATCTGTTATCAGCCATGTCAGGAGAGGAGAGGCCGACTGTAGGACAGGGAAATACAATCTATTACTATCTGTTATCAGCCATGTCAGGAGGGGAGAGGCCGACTGTAGGACAAGAGAATACAATCTATTACTATCTGTTATCAGCCGTGTCAGGAGGGGAGAGGCCGACTGTAGGACAGGGAAATACAATCTATTACTATCTGTTATCAGCCATGTCAGGAGAGGAGAGGCCGACTGTAGGACAGGGGAATACAATCTATTACTATCTGTTATCAGCCATGTCAGGAGAGGAGAGGCCGACTGTAGGACAGGGGAATACAATCTATTACTATCTGTTATCAGCCATGTCAGAAGAGGAGAGGCCGACTGTAGGACAGGGGAATACAATCTATTACTATCTGTTATCAGCCATGTCAGGAGAGGAGAGGCCGACTGTAGGACAGGGGAATACAATCTATTACTATCTGTTATCAGCCATGTCAGAAGAGGAGAGGCCGACTGTAGGACAGGGGAATACAATCTATTACTATCTGTTATCAGCCATGACAGGAGGGGAGAGGCCGACTGTAGGACAGGAGAATACAATCTATTACTATCTGGTATCAGCCATGTCAGGAGAGGAGAGGCCAACTGTAGGACAGGGGAATACAATCTATTACTATCTGTTATCAGCCATGTCAGGAGAGGAGAGGCCGACTGTAGGACAGGGGAATACAATCTATTACTATCTGTTATCAGCCATGTTAGGAGAGGCCGACTGTAGGACAGGAGAATACAATCTATTACTATCTGTTATCAGCCATGTCAGGAGAGGAGAGGCTGACTGTAGGACAGGGGAATACAATCTATTACTATCTGTTATCAGCCATGTCAGGAGAGGGGAGAGGCCGACTGTAGGGGGAATACAATCTACTACTATCTGTTATCAGCCATGTCAGGAGAGGAGAGGCCGACTGTAGGACAGGGGAATACAATCTATTACTATCTGTTAACAGCCATGTCAGGAGAGGAGAGGCCGACTGTAGGACAGGAGAATACAATCTATTACTATCTGTTATCAGCCATGTCAGGAGAGGGGAGGCCAACTGTAGGACAGGGGAATACAATCTATTACTATCTGTTATCAGCCATGTCAGGAGGGGAGAGGCCGACTGTAGGACAGGAGAATACAATCTATTACTATCTGTTATCAGCCATGTCAGGAGAGGAGAGGCCGACTGTAGGACAGGGGAATACAATCTATTACTATCTGTTATCAGCCATGTCAGGAGAGGCGAGGCCGACTATAGGACAAGAGAATACAATCTATTACTATCTGGTATCAGCCATGTCAGGAGAGGAGAGGCCGACTGTAGGACAGGAGAATACAATCTATTACTATCTGTTATCAGCCATGTCAGGAGAGGAGAGGCCGACTGTAGAACAGGGGAATACAATCTATTACTATCTGGTATCTGCCATGTCAGGAGAGGAGAGGCCGACTGTAGAACAGGAGAATGCAATCTATTACTATCTGGTATCTGCCATGTCAGGAGAGGAGAGGCCGACTGTAGGACAGGAGAATACAATCTATTACTATCTGTTATCAGCCATGTCAGGAGAGGAGAGGCCGACTGTAGGAGAGGAGAATACAATCTATTACTATCTGTTATCAGCCATGTCAGGAGAGGAGAGGCCGACTGTAGGACAGGGGAATACAATCTATTACTATCTGTTATCAGCCATGTCAGGAGAGGAGAGGCCGACTGTAGGACAGGAGAATACAATCTATTACTATCTGTTATCAGCCATGTCAGGAGAGGCCGACTGTAGGACAGGAGAATACAATCTATTACTATCTGTTATCAGCCATGTCAGGAGAGGCCGACTGTAGGACAGGGGAATACAATCTATTACTATCTGTTATCAGCCATGTCAGGAGAGGAGAGGCCGACTGTAGGACAGGGGAATACAATCTATTACTATCTGTTATCAGCCATGTCAGGAGAGGCCGACTGTAGGACAGGAGAATACAATCTATTACTATCTGTTATCAGCCATGTCAGGAGAGGCCGACTGTAGGACAGGGGAATACAATCTATTACTATCTGTTATCAGCCATGTCAGGAGAGGAGAGGCCGACTGTAGGACAGGGGAATACAATCTATTACTATCTGTTATCAGCCATGTCAGGAGAGGAGAGGCCGACTGTAGGACAGGAGAATACAATCTATTACTATCTGTTATCAGCCATGTCAGGAGAGGAGAGGCCGACTGTAGGACAGGGGAATACAATCTATTACTATCTGTTATCAGCCATGTCAGGAGAGGAGAGGCCGACTGTAGGACAGGAGAATACAATCTATTACTATCTGGTATCTGCCATGTCAGGAGAGGAGAGGCCGACTGTAGGACAGGAGAATACAATCTATTACTATCTGTTATCAGCCATGTCAGGAGAGGAGAGGCCGACTGTAGGACAGGGGAATACAATCTATTACTATCTGGTATCAGCCATGTCAGGAGAGGAGAGGCCGACTGTAGGACAGGGGAATACAATCTATTACTATCTGTTATCAGCCATGAAAGGAGGGGAGAGGCCGACTGTAGGACAAGAGAATACAATCTATTACTATCTGGTATCAGCCATGTCAGGAGAGGAGAGGCCGACTGTAGGACAGGAGAATACAATCTATTACTATCTGTTATCAGCCATGTCAGGAGAGGAGAGGCCGACTGTAGGACAAGAGAATACAATCTATTACTATCTGGTATCAGCCATGTCAGGAGAGGAGAGGCCGACTGTAGAACAGGGGAATACAATCTATTACTATCTGGTATCAGCCATGTCAGGAGAGGAGAGGCCGACTGTAGGACAGGGGAATACAATCTATTACTATCTGTTATCAGTCATGTCAGGGGAGGAGAGGCCGACTGTAGGACAGGGGAATACAATCTATTACTATCTGTTATCAGCCATGTCAGGAGAGGCCGACTGTAGGACAGAGGAATACAATCTATTACTATCTGTTATCAGCCATGTCAGGAGGGGAGAGGCCGACTGTAGGACAGGGAAATACAATCTATTACTATCTGTTATCAGCCATGTCAGGAGGGGAGAGGCCGACTGTAGGACAGAGGAATACAATCTATTACTATCTGTTATCAGCCATGTCAGGAGAGGAGAGGCCGACTGTAGGACAGGGGAATACAATCTATTACTATCTGTTATCAGCCATGTCAGGAGAGGAGAGGCCGACTGTAGGACAGGGGAATACAATCTATTACTATCTGTTATCAGCCATGTCAGAAGAGGAGAGGCCGACTGTAGGACAGGGGAATACAATCTATTACTATCTGTTATCAGCCATGTCAGGAGAGGAGAGGCCAACTGTAGGACAGGAGAATACAATCTATTACTATCTGTTATCAGCCATGTCAGGAGAGGAGAGGCCGACTGTAGGACAGGGGAATACAATCTATTACTATCTGTTATCAGCCATGACAGGAGCGGAGAGGCCGACTGTAGGACAGGAGAATACAATCTATTACTATCTGGTATCAGCCATGTCAGGAGAGGAGAGGCCAACTGTAGGACAGGGGAATACAATCTATTACTATCTGTTATCAGCCATGTCAGGAGAGGAGAGGCCGACTGTAGGACAGGGGAATACAATCTATTACTATCTGTTATCAGCCATGTTAGGAGAGGCCGACTGTAGGACAGGAGAATACAATCTATTACTATCTGTTATCAGCCATGTCAGGAGAGGAGAGGCTGACTGTAGGACAGGGGAATACAATCTATTACTATCTGTTATCAGCCATGTCAGGAGAGGGGAGAGGCCGACTGTAGGGGGAATACAATCTACTACTATCTGTTATCAGCCATGTCAGGAGAGGAGAGGCCGACTGTAGGACAGGAGAATACAATCTATTACTATCTGTTATCAGCCATGTCAGGAGAGGCCGACTGTAGGACAGGAGAATACAATCTATTACTATCTGTTATCAGCCATTTCAGGAGAGGAGAGGCCGACTGTAGGACAGGAGAATACAATCTATTACTATCTGTTATCAGCCATGTCAGGAGAGGAGAGGCCGACTGTAGGACAGGAGAATACAATCTATTACTATCTGTTATCAGCCATGTCAGGAGAGGGGAGGCCAACTGTAGGACAGGGGAATACAATCTATTACTATCTGTTATCAGCCATGTCAGGAGGGGAGAGGCCGACTGTAGGACAGGAGAATACAATCTATTACTATCTGTTATCAGCCATGTCAGGAGGGGAGAGGCCGACTGTAGGACAGGAGAATACAATCTATTACTATCTGTTATCAGCCATGTCAGGAGAGGGGAGGCCAACTGTAGGACAGGGGAATACAATCTATTACTATCTGTTATCAGCCATGTCAGGAGGGGAGAGGCCGACTGTAGGACAGGAGAATACAATCTATTACTATCTGTTATCAGCCATGTCAGGAGGGGAGAGGCCGACTGTAGGACAGGAGAATACAATCTATTACTATCTGTTATCAGCCATGTCAGGAGAGGCCGACTGTAGGACAGGAGAATACAATCTATTACTGTCTGTTATCAGCCATGTCAGGAGAGGAGAGGCCGACTGTAGGACAGGAGAATACAATCTATTACTATCTGTTATCAGCCATGTCAGGAGAGGCCGACTGTAGGACAGGGGAATACAATCTATTACTATCTGTTATCAGCCATGTCAGGAGAGGCCGACTGTAGGACAGGGGAATACAATCTATTACTATCTGTTATCAGCCATGTCAGGAGAGGAGAGGCCGACTGTAGGACAGGAGAATACAATCTATTACTATCTGTTATCAGCCATTTCAGGAGAGGAGAGGCCGACTGTAGGACAGGAGAATACAATCTATTACTATCTGGTATCAGCCATGTCAGGAGAGGAGAGGCCGACTGTAGGACAGGGAATACAATCTATTACTATCTGTTATCAGCCATGTCAGGAGAGGCCGACTGTAGGACAGGGAAATACAATCTATTACCATCTGTTATCAGCAATGTCAGAAGAGGAGAGGCCGACTGTAGGACAGGGGAATACAATCTATTACTATCTGTTATCAGCCATGTCAGGAGAGGAGAGGCCGACTGTAGGACAGGGGAATACAATCTATTACTATCTGTTATCAGCCATGTCAGGAGAGGAGAGGCCGACTGTAGGACAGGGGAATACAATCTATTACTATCTGTTATCAGCCATGTCAGGAGAGGAGAGGCCGACTGTAGGACAGGGGAATACAATCTATTACTATCTGTTATCAGCCATGTCAGGAGAGGCCGACTGTAGGACAGGGGAATACAATCTATTACTATCTGTTATCAGCCATGTCAGGAGAGGCCGACTGTAGGACAGGAGAATACAATCTATTACTATCTGTTATCAGCCATGTCAGGAGAGGCCGACTGTAGGACAGGAGAATACAATCTATTACTATCTGTTATCAGCCATGTCAGGAGAGGCCGACTGTAGGACAGGAGAATACAATCTATTACTATCTGTTATCAGCCATTTCAGGAGAGGAGAGGCCGACTGTAAGACAGGAGAATACAATCTATTACTATCTGGTATCAGCCATGTCAGGAGAGGAGAGGCCGACTGTAGGACAGGAGAATACAATCTATTACTCTCTGTTATCAGCCATGTCAGGAGAGGCCGACTGTAGGACAGGGGAATACAATCTATTACTATCTGTTATCAGCCATTTCAGGAGAGGAGAGGCCGACTGTAGGACAGAGGAATACAATCTATTACTATCTGTTATCAGCCATGTCAGGAGAGGCCGACTGTAGGACAGGGGAATACAATCTATTACCATCTGTTATCAGCAATGTCAGAAGAGGAGAGGCCGACTGTAGGACAGGGGAATACAATCTATTACTATCTGTTATCAGCCATGTCAGGAGAGGAGAGGCCGACTGTAGGACAGGGGAATACAATCTATTACTATCTGTTATCAGCCATGTCAGGAGAGGCCGACTGTAGGACAGGAGAATACAATCTATTACTATCTGTTATCAGCCATGTCAGGAGAGGCCGACTGTAGGACAGGAGAATACAATCTATTACTATCTGTTATCAGCCATGTCAGGAGAGGCCGACTGTAGGACAGGAGAATACAATCTATTACTATCTGTTATCAGCCATGTCAGGAGAGGCCGACTGTAGGACAGGGGAATACAATCTATTACTATCTGTTATCAGCCATGTCAGGAGAGGCCGACTGTAGGACAGGGGAATACAATCTATTACTATCTGTTATCAGACATGTCAGGAGAGGAGAGGCCGACTGTAGGACAGGAGAATACAATCTATTACTATCTGTTATCAGCCATGTCAGAAGAGGAGAGGCCGACTGTAGGAAAGGGGAATACAATCTATTACTATCTGTTATCAGCCATGTCAGGAGGGGAGAGGCCGACTGTAGGACAGGAGAATACAATCTATTACTATCTGTTATCAGCCATGTCAGGAGGGGAGAGGCCGACTGTAGGACAGGGGAATACAATCTATTACTATCTGTTATCAGCCATGTCAGGAGAGGAGAGGCCGACTGTAGGACAGGGGAATACAATCTATTACTATCTGTTATCAGCCATGTCAGGAGAGGAGAGGCCGACTGTAGGACAGGGGAATACAATCTATTACTATCTGTTATCAGCCATGTCAGGAGAGGCCGACTGTAGGACAGGAGAATACAATCTATTACTATCTGTTATCAGCCATGTCAGGAGAGGCCGACTGTAGGACAGGAGAATACAATCTATTACTATCTGTTATCAGCCATGTCAGGAGAGGCCGACTGTAGGACAGGAGAATACAATCTATTACTATCTGTTATCAGCCATGTCAGGAGAGGCCGACTGTAGGACAGGGGAATACAATCTATTACTATCTGTTATCAGACATGTCAGGAGAGGAGAGGCCGACTGTAGGACAGGAGAATACAATCTATTACTATCTGTTATCAGCCATGTCAGAAGAGGAGAGGCCGACTGTAGGAAAGGGGAATACAATCTATTACTATCTGTTATCAGCCATGTCAGGAGGGGAGAGGCCGACTGTAGGACAGGAGAATACAATCTATTACTATCTGTTATCAGCCATGTCAGGAGGGGAGAGGCCGACTGTAGGACAGGGGAATACAATCTATTACTATCTGTTATCAGCCATGTCAGGGGAGGAGAGGCCGACTGTAGGACAGGGGAATACAATCTATTGCTATCTGTTATCAGCCATGTCAGGAGAGGCCGACTGTAGGACAGGGGAATACAATCTATTACTATCTGTTATCAGCCATGTCAGGAGAGGCCGACTGTAGGACAGGGGAATACAATCTATTACTATCTGTTATCAGCCATGTCAGGAGGGGAGAGGCCGACTGTAGGACAGGGGAATACAATCTATTACTATCTGTTATCAGCCATGTCAGGAGGGGAGAGGCCGACTGTAGGACAGGAGAATACAGTCTATTACTATCTGTTATCAGCCATGTCAGGAGAGGCCGACTGTAGGACAGGAGAATACAATCTATTACTATCTGTTATCAGCCATGTCAGGAGAGGAGAGGCCGACTGTAGGACAGGGGAATACAATCTATTACTATCTGGTATCAGCCATGTCAGGAGAGGAGAGGCCGACTGTAGGACAGGGGAATACAATCTATTACTATCTGTTATCAGCCATGACAGGAGGGGAGAGGCCGACTGTAGGACAGGAGAATACAATCTATTACTATCTGTTATCAGCCATGTCAGGAGAGGAGAGGCCGACTGTAGGACAGGAGAATACAATCTATTACTATCTGTTATCAGCCATGTCAGGAGAGGAGAGGCCGACTGTAGGACAGGAGAATACAATCTATTACTATCTGTTATCAGCCATGTCAGGAGAGGAGAGGCCGACTATAGGACAGGGGAATACAATCTATTACTATCTGTTATCAGCCATGTCAGGAGAGGCCGACTGTAGGACAGGAGAATACAATCTATTACTATCTGTTATCAGCCATGTCAGGAGAGGAGAGGCCGACTGTAGGACAGGAGAATACAATCTATTACTATCTGTTATCAGCCATGTCAGGAGAGGAGAGGCCGACTGTAGGACAGTGGAATACAATCTATTACTATATCTGTTATCAGCCATGTCAGGAGAGGCCGACTGTAGGACAGGGGAATACAATCTATTACTATATCTGTTATGAAGCTTGTGCAGCACTTACATAGTTAACTATAATTGACAAGTCTCTGTTGTGTCCTCTCATATAATGTGCAGTACCCAGAGTTGTCCACTTGGGGCAGTGTCTGAGCAGATCCCCTGGAGGGGGTGGGGGGAGCACATATGTTACTGAGTGGATCAGACACCTGTTTTCTATTATACAATGATGGGAGTGTGAATCTTTGCACCAGGGCAGACACTGAACGTCCAGATCTGGTGAGACTTCGAACAGAAACTTCTGGTGAAATCAGGTTTGTCCGAAAATCTCCATGTCAACCTGTTACACTGTTCTGGTTACACTGTTCTCCGTGGCGAAACGGTTTGTTTTAATTGGATACAACGTCCTTCATGTCCGACTTTGTGTACAGTTAAAAAATGAACAGTTTTCTCGTGGACGGGTACAAAACACTCACGGGCGCTCAGTTTTCAAACCCATTCACTTGAAAACTTACTGCCGGGTTTCTGTCCCCAGTCCAGTGTCTCGGCGCAGAGGATGGAAACCCAGCAGGATTGGTTAAAGGGCGCAGATGGGAACCAGCCATGTTTTTCCCTTTAATATCACTGTATAATATGGATATAATGGACTAGTCCTCCTAATATCACTGTATAATATGGATATAATGGACTAGTCCTAATATCACTGTATAATATGGATAGAATGGACTAGTCCTAATATCACTGTATAATATGGATAGAATGGACTAGTCCTCCTAATATCACTGTATAATATGGATATAATGGACTAGTCCTAATATCACTGTATAATATGGATAGAATGGACTAGTCCTAATATCACTGTATAATATGGATAGAATGGACTAGTCCTCCTAATATCACTGTATAATATGGATATAATGGACTAGTCCTCCTAATATCACTGTATAATATGGATATAATGGACTAGTCCTCCTAATATCACTGTATAATATGGATATAATGGACTAGTCCTAATATCACTGTATAATATGGATAGAATGGACTAGTCCTAATATCACTGTATAATATGGATAGAATGGACTAGTCCTAATATCACTGTATAATATGGATAGAATGGACTAGTCCTCCTAATATCACTGTATAATATGGATAGAATGGACTAGTCCTCCCCTAATATCACTGTATAATATGGATAGAATGGACTAGTCCCCCTAATATCACTGTATAATATGGATAGAATGGACTAGTCCTCCTAATATCACTGTATAATATGGATAGAATGGACTAGTCCTCCTAATATCACTGTATAATATGGATAGAATGGACTAGTCCCCCTGATATCACTGTATAATATGGATAGAATGGACTAGTCCTCCTGATATCACTGTATAATATGGATAGAATGGACTAGTCCTCCTAATATCACTGTATAATATGGATAGAATGGACTAGTCCTCCCCTAATATCACTGTATAATATGGATAGAATGGACTAGTCCCCCTGATATCACTGTATAATATGGATAGAATGGACTAGTCCTCCCTAATATCACTGTATAATATGGATAGAATGGACTAGTCCTCCTAATATCACTGTATAATATGGATAGAATGGACTAGTCCTCCTAATATCACTGTATAATATGGATATAATGGACTAGTCCTCCTAATATCACTGTATAATATGGATATAATGGACTAGTCCTCCTGATATCACTGTATAATATGGATAGAATGGACTAGTCCCCCTGATATCACTGTATAATATGGATAGAATGGACTAGTCCCCCTGATATCACTGTATAATATGGATAGAATGGACTAGTCCTCCTAATATCACTGTATAATATGGATATAATGGACTAGTCCTCCTAATATCACTGTATAATATGGATATAATGGACTAGTCCTCCTGATATCACTGTATAATATGGATAGAATGGACTAGTCCCCCTGATATCACTGTATAATATGGATAGAATGGACTAGTCCTCCTGATATCACTGTATAATATGGATATAATGGACTAGTCCTCCTGATATCACTGTATAATATGGATAGAATGGACTAGTCCCCCTGATATCACTGTATAATATGGATAGAATGGACTAGTCCCCCTGATATCACTGTATAATATGGATAGAATGGACTAGTCCTCCTAATATCACTGTATAATATGGATATAATGGACTAGTCCTCCCTAATATCACTGTATAATATGGATATAATGGACTAGTCCCCCCTAATATCACTGTATAATATGGATATAATGGACTAGTCCTCCTAATATCACTGTATAATATGGATAGAATGGACTAGTCCTCCTAATATCACTGTATAATATGGATAGAATGGACTAGTCCTAATATCACTGTATAATATGGATATAATGGACTAGTCCTCCTAATATCACTGTATAATATGGATAGAATGGACTAGTCCTCCTAATATCACTGTATAATATGGATAGAATGGACTAGTCCTAATATCACTGTATAATATGGATATAATGGACTAGTCCTCCTAATATCACTGTATAATATGGATAGAATGGACTAGTCCTCCTAATATCACTGTATAATATGGATAGAATGGACTAGTCCTAATATCACTGTATAATATGGATATAATGGACTAGTCCCCCTAATATCACTGTATAATATGGATATAATGGACTAGTCCTCCTAATATCACTGTATAATATGGATATAATGGACTAGTCCTCCTAATATCACTGTATAATATGGATAGAATGGACTAGTCCTAATATCACTGTATAATATGGATAGAATGGACTAGTCCTAATATCACTGTATAATATGGATAGAATGGACTAGTCCTCCTAATATCACTGTATAATATGGATATAATGGACTAGTCCTCCTAATATCACTGTATAATATGGATATAATGGACTAGTCCTCCTAATATCACTGTATAATATGGATATAATGGACTAGTCCTAATATCACTGTATAATATGGATAGAATGGACTAGTCCTAATATCACTGTATAATATGGATAGAATGGACTAGTCCTAATATCACTGTATAATATGGATAGAATGGACTAGTCCTCCTAATATCACTGTATAATATGGATAGAATGGACTAGTCCTCCCCTAATATCACTGTATAATATGGATAGAATGGACTAGTCCTCCCCTAATATCACTGTATAATATGGATAGAATGGACTAGTCCCCCTAATATCACTGTATAATATGGATAGAATGGACTAGTCCTCCTAATATCACTGTATAATATGGATAGAATGGACTAGTCCTCCTAATATCACTGTATAATATGGATAGAATGGACTAGTCCCCCTGATATCACTGTATAATATGGATAGAATGGACTAGTCCTCCTGATATCACTGTATAATATGGATAGAATGGACTAGTCCTCCTAATATCACTGTATAATATGGATAGAATGGACTAGTCCTCCCCTAATATCACTGTATAATATGGATAGAATGGACTAGTCCCCCTGATATCACTGTATAATATGGATAGAATGGACTAGTCCTCCCTAATATCACTGTATAATATGGATAGAATGGACTAGTCCTCCTAATATCACTGTATAATATGGATAGAATGGACTAGTCCTCCTAATATCACTGTATAATATGGATAGAATGGACTAGTCCTCCCCTAATATCACTGTATAATATGGATAGAATGGACTAGTCCTAATATCACTGTATAATATGGATAGAATGGACTAGTCCTCCTAATATCACTGTATAATATGGATAGAATGGACTAGTCCTCCCCTAATATCACTGTATAATATGGATAGAATGGACTAGTCCTCCCCTAATATCACTGTATAATATGGATAGAATGGACTAGTCCCCCTAATATCACTGTATAATATGGATAGAATGGACTAGTCCTCCTAATATCACTGTATAATATGGATAGAATGGACTAGTCCTCCTAATATCACTGTATAATATGGATAGAATGGACTAGTCCCCCTGATATCACTGTATAATATGGATAGAATGGACTAGTCCTCCTGATATCACTGTATAATATGGATAGAATGGACTAGTCCTCCTAATATCACTGTATAATATGGATAGAATGGACTAGTCCTCCCCTAATATCACTGTATAATATGGATAGAATGGACTAGTCCCCCTGATATCACTGTATAATATGGATAGAATGGACTAGTCCTCCCTAATATCACTGTATAATATGGATAGAATGGACTAGTCCTCCTAATATCACTGTATAATATGGATAGAATGGACTAGTCCTCCTAATATCACTGTATAATATGGATATAATGGACTAGTCCTCCTAATATCACTGTATAATATGGATATAATGGACTAGTCCTCCTGATATCACTGTATAATATGGATAGAATGGACTAGTCCCCCTGATATCACTGTATAATATGGATAGAATGGACTAGTCCCCCTGATATCACTGTATAATATGGATAGAATGGACTAGTCCTCCTAATATCACTGTATAATATGGATATAATGGACTAGTCCTCCTAATATCACTGTATAATATGGATATAATGGACTAGTCCTCCTGATATCACTGTATAATATGGATAGAATGGACTAGTCCCCCTGATATCACTGTATAATATGGATAGAATGGACTAGTCCCCCTGATATCACTGTATAATATGGATAGAATGGACTAGTCCTCCTAATATCACTGTATAATATGGATATAATGGACTAGTCCTCCCTAATATCACTGTATAATATGGATATAATGGACTAGTCCCCCCTAATATCACTGTATAATATGGATATAATGGACTAGTCCTCCTAATATCACTGTATAATATGGATAGAATGGACTAGTCCTCCTAATATCACTGTATAATATGGATAGAATGGACTAGTCCTAATATCACTGTATAATATGGATATAATGGACTAGTCCTCCTAATATCACTGTATAATATGGATAGAATGGACTAGTCCTCCTAATATCACTGTATAATATGGATAGAATGGACTAGTCCTAATATCACTGTATAATATGGATATAATGGACTAGTCCCCCTAATATCACTGTATAATATGGATATAATGGACTAGTCCTCCTAATATCACTGTATAATATGGATATAATGGACTAGTCCTCCTAATATCACTGTATAATATGGATAGAATGGACTAGTCCTCCTGATATTGGTGTATTATATGATTAGACTGTTAGCTCCTGAACCCATGTGTGTGATTTAAAGGGATCCTGTCTCCTAGTACGATTGTACAGACACTTTAATCTCCTATAATGCTGCTCTAGGGGGCGCTGTTGCACCTGCTCCGGGGTCCCCCTATAGGGGCCATTTAGGGGACTATAGGTTTTCGGGTTCTTCTCTAGGGGAGGAGCTTATGTGACCAGTTATTACTGGCGCCCCCTAGTGACAGATTTCTTCTTTTCGCACATCAGGATGTCGGAGTGTGGCTCGGCCTCGAAGCGCCACAACCCCGTGGAAAGTATCCGGCGCAAGATCAAGACCATCGAGATGCGAGATCAGGAGTCCAACCCGTACCTACAGATCCCCAAGTTCCAGTCCCGAAATTTCGACAGCCCTCAGTCCAGCACCAAGAAGAACCTGGAGGAGGTTCTAAAGAATCGGGCGATGAAGAACACGAGCAAGGACCTGGTCAGCTTCTCCAGCCCCGGCATCAGTGCCGTGCAGTCACCGAATCCTCAGCAAGTGGCCACCTGTGAGTCCCCACTCAGCACCATCTACTGCACCAACCTCCCCTCCAAAGAGCAGAGCAAGAAGGTGTGGTCAGCCTGCGGGTCACAGAGCTGCTCCACCCCCCTCGTGGGACCTCGAGACACTCCCTTTAAGTTTCAGCCCCTCCTCCCCGACTACAAGAGTGTCATCCTCGAAGACAGAATCGTCCCCTCCATCCCCGGATTCTACTATGACCGCAAGTCCGACAACTTCACACTGAAGTCACCGGTAGTCAAGAGACTGTCACTGAGCGAGAGCGCAGGTAACGGGGGGCGGGGCTGTGACTACCTCTCAGACATGGTATATACAGGCTGGTTGTCAGTAACAGGGGGCGGGGCTGTGACTACCTCTCAGACATGGTATATACAGGCTGGTTGTCAGTAACAGGGGGCGGGGCTGTGACTACCTCTCAGACATGATATATACAGGCTGGTTGTCAGTAACGGGGCGGGGCTGTGACTACCTCTCAGACATGATATATACAGCTGGTTGTCAGTAACAGGGGGCGGGGCTGTGACTACCTCTCAGACATGATATATACAGCTGGTTGTCAGTAACAGGGGGCGGGGCTGTGACTACCTCTCAGACATGGTATATACAGCTGGTTGTCAGTAACAGGGGGCGGGGCTGTGACTACCTCTCAGACATGGTATATACAGGCTGGTTGTCAGTAACAGGGGGCGGGGCTGTGACTACCTCTCAGACATGGTATATACAGCTGGTTGTCAGTAACAGGGGGCGGGGCTGTGACTACCTCTCAGACATGATATATACAGCTGGTTGTCAGTAACAGGGGGCGGGGCTGTGACTACCTCTCAGACATGATATATACAGCTGGTTGTCAGTAACGGGGCGGGGCTGTGACTACCTCTCAGACATGATATATACAGCTGGTTGTCAGTAACAGGGGGCGGGGCTGTGACTACCTCTCAGACATGGTATATACAGGCTGGTTGTCAGTAACAGGGGGCGGGGCTGTGACTACCTCTCAGACATGGTATATACAGCTGGTTGTCAGTAACAGGGGGCGGGGCTGTGACTACCTCTCAGACATGGTATATACAGGCTGGTTGTCAGTAACAGGGGGCAGGGCTGTGACTACCTCTCAGACATGGTATATACAGCTGGTTGTCAGTAACAGGGGGCGGGGCTGTGACTACCTCTCAGACATGATATATACAGGCTAGTTGTCAGTAACAGGGGGCGGGGCTGTGACTACCTCTCAGACATGATATATACAGGCTGGTTGTCAGTAACAGGGGGCGGGGCTGTGACTACCTCTCAGACATGGTATATACAGGCTGGTTGTCAGTAACAGGGGGCGGGGCTGTGACTACCTCTCAGACATGATATATACAGCTGGTTGTCAGTAACAGGGGGCGGGGCTGTGACTACCTCTCAGACATGATATATACAGCTGGTTGTCAGTAACAGGGGGCGGGGCTGTGACTACCTCTCAGACATGATATATACAGGCTGGTTGTCAGTAACAGGGGGCGGGGCTGTGACTACCTCTCAGACATGATATATACAGGTTGGTTGTCAGTAACAGGGGGCGGGGCTGTGACTACCTCTCAGACATGATATATACAGCTGGTTGTCAGTAACAGGGGGCGGGGCTGTGACTACCTCTCGGACATGATATATACAGGCTGGTTGTCAGTAACAGGGGGCGGGGCTGTGACTACCTCTCAGACATGGTATATACAGGCTGGTTGTCAGTAACAGGGGGCGGGGCTGTGACTACCTCTCAGACATGATATATACAGCTGGTTGTCAGTAACAGGGGGCGGGGCTGTGACTACCTCTCAGACATGATATATACAGGCTGGTTGTCAGTAACAGGGGGCGGGGCTGTGACTACCTCTCAGACATGATATATACAGCTGGTTGTCAGTAACAGGGGGCGGGGCTGTGACTACCTCTCAGACATGATATATACAGACTGGTTGTCAGTAACAGGGGGCGGGGCTGTGACTACCTCTCAGACATGATATATACAGGTTGGTTGTCAGTAACGGGGCGGGGCTGTGACTACCTCTCAGACATGATATATACAGCTGGTTGTCAGTAACAGGGGGCGGGGCTGTGACTACCTCTCGGACATGATATATACAGGCTGGTTGTCAGTAACAGGGGGCGGGGCTGTGACTACCTCTCAGACATGGTATATACAGGCTGGTTGTCAGTAACAGGGGGCGGGGCTGTGACTACCTCTCAGACATGATATATACAGCTGGTTGTCAGTAACAGGGGGCGGGGCTGTGACTACCTCTCAGACATGATATATACAGCTGGTTGTCAGTAACAGGGGGCGGGGCTGTGACTACCTCTCAGACATGATATATACAGCTGGTTGTCAGTAACAGGGGGCGGGGCTGTGACTACCTCTCAGACATGATATATACAGGCTGGTTGTCAGTAACAGGGGGCGGGGCTGTGACTACCTCTCAGACATGATATATACAGCTGGTTGTCAGTAACAGGGGGGCGGGGCTGTGACTACTTCTCAGACATGATATATACAGGCTGGTTGTCAGTAACAGGGGGCGGGGCTGTGACTACCTCTCAGACATGATATATACAGGCTAGTTGTCAGTAACAGGGGGGCGGGGCTGTGACTACCTCTCAGACATGATATATACAGCTGGTTGTCAGTAACAGGGGGGCGGGGCTGTGACTACTTCTCAGACATGATATATACAGGCTGGTTGTCAGTAACAGGGGGCGGGGCTGTGACTACCTCTCAGACATGGTATATACAGGCTGGTTGTCAGTAACAGGGGGCGGGGCTGTGACTACCTCTCAGACATGGTATATACAGGCTGGTTGTCAGTAACAGGGGGCGGGGCTGTGACTACCTCTCAGACATGATATATACAGCTGGTTGTCAGTAACAGGGGGCGGGGCTGTGACTACCTCTCAGACATGATATATACAGGCTGGTTGTCAGTAACAGGGGGCGGGGCTGTGACTACCTCTCAGACATGATATATACAGCTGGTTGTCAGTAACAGGGGGCGGGGCTGTGACTACCTTTCAATGCACTGTTATATAATTGGCTCCTCCTTCTTTAGGGTTTCGGCGGGTTGTGGAGAATAGGCCGGAGCCCTCCTGTGACGTCAGCCTGATCTGTGAAGAAGACTTGCTGGACAGTATCTTCCATGCGTGTGACACGGAGCACAGAGGTGGGGGAGGGGTGTGGGGTCACATGGTATTGTTATGGGGGGTCGGTGGTGTCCTGGCCGTCGGTCACCTGTGATAATTCAACTCCTTCTGGGCGGCAGGTAAGGTGGCGGTGTCTAAGATTGTGGACTACCTGCGGCACACGACTAGTCGCGGCTCTGAGGACAGCGGTCTGAGCGAGCTGTGTCACATGCTGGACCCCGAGAGGCGCGACATCTCCATGGACCTGGACACCTACCACGCCATCATGAAGGAGTGGGTGGACGACTGCAGGAACAACGGGTGAGACTCTTACAGGGGGTTTCCATTCTCCTCTCGGTCACAGGTTATTGCAGAGTGTGGCCAGCAGGGGCAGCACCGAGTCCTTTAATTTTATTTTTTCCTAACACTTAGGCCAGAGAACAAAACCAAAGAATCCGTCCTGGCGGCCGAAGAATCCATGATCAAACTGCGCGAGAGTCTCATTGGCGGTGAGGAGTGACATCATGGCGGTCACGTTACCTACAGAAAGTTCTAATACCCCCCCCCCCCTCCCCCGACCCCTGTTATCACCTGAATCTGGTGGTATCTATAAACTCTCATCCTGCCCTAGAGTAATCCACACTGCTCTCTATCACCACCCCTGGCCATCCCTGGTATTACACTGCTCTCTATCACCACCCCTGGCCATCCCTGGTATTACACTGCTCTCTATCACCACCCCTGGCCATACCTGGTATTACACTGCTTTCTATCACCACCCCTGGCCATCCCTGGTATTACACTGCTCTCTATCACCACCCCTGGCCATACCTGGTATTACACTGCTCTCTATCACCACCCCTGGCCATACCTGGTATTACACTGCTCTCTATCACCACCCCTGGCCATCCCTGGTATTACACTGCTCTCTATCACCACCCCTGGCCATACCTGGTATTACACTGCTTTCTATCACCACCCCTGGCCATACCTGGTATTACACTGCTTTCTATCACCACCCCTGGCCATCCCTGGTATTACACTGCTCTCTATCACCACCCCTGGCCATACCTGGTATTACACTGCTCTCTATCACCACCCCTGGCCATCCCTGGTATTACACTGCTCTCTATCACCACCCCTGGCCATACCTGGTATTACACTGCTCTCTATCACCACCCCTGGCCATACCTGGTATTACACTGCTCTCTATCGCCACCCCTGGCCATACCTGGTATTACACTGCTCTCTATCACCACCCCTGGCCATCCCTGGTATTACACTGCTCTCTATCGCCACCCCTGGCCATACCTGGTATTGCACTCTGACTCTCTATGTGATGTGAATATTCTATGAGATTAATCCCTTCATGTCTTCAGTCCGCAGGGTCTCCGGCACCGCCATGAATGTAACTTGCGGCAGTCTGGAGGCTTTTGGTGGAGACATTTCCAGAGGAGACCTGTGAGTGGCAGTAATGAGTCTCTAACATCAGTGTATAAACTACATGAGACAGTAACACACTGTAACAGAACTACAGCTCTGCAGCCTGAGATATGAGGACCCCGACAAAGAGGATTAAAGGGATTGTCTAGGAATAGCCGGATTGTTATATATATAATAGCTGATCAGTTATCTGCACCGACACATTGTATCCAGTCACTGACACCTGTGCACCTGCAGTATACAGACTGTCCAGCAGAGGGCGCCAGCACATCTCAGAATGTAACAGTGTCATATGTAAAGAAGAGTAATAAGGAAGTATAACCTGCAGTATATAAATACGAGTATACCCCCCCCCCCCCCCGACTATATACAGTCAAGGCTAATCTACAGCACATATACATCATATATCAGCTCCAGTATCTGCAGGTTATCTCTTACTTCTCTATTTGAGGTTTTCAGCTGATTTCAGTGAAAAGCTCCTGGATAAGAAATGAATATAGTGAGCACCGGCAGAATAGTGAGCGCAGCTCTGGAGTATAATACAGGATAAGTAATGTATGTACACAGTGACTGCACCGGCAGAATAGTGAGCGCAGCTCTGGAGTATAATACAGGATAAGTAATGTAATGTATGTACACAGTGACTGCACCGGCAGAATAGTGAGCGCAGCTCTGGAGTATAATACAGGATAAGTAATGTAATGTATGTACACAGTGACTGCACCAGCAGAATAGTGAGCGCAGCTCTGGAGTATAATACAGGATAAGTAATGTAATGTATGTACACAGTGACTGCACCAGCAGAATAGTGAGCGCAGCTCTGGAGTATAATACAGGATAAGTAATGTAATGTATGTACATAGTGACTGCACCAGCAGAATAGTGAGCGCAGCTCTGGAGTATAATACAGGATAAGTAATGTATGTACACAGTGACTGCACCGGCAGAATAGTGAGCGCAGCTCTGGAGTATAATACAGGATAAGTAATGTAATGTATGTACACAGTGACTGCACCGGCAGAATAGTGAGCGCAGCTCTGGAGTATAATACAGGATAAGTAATGTAATGTATGTACACAGTGACTGCACCAGCAGAATAGTGAGCGCAGCTCTGGAGTATAATACAGGATAAGTAATGTAATGTATGTACACAGTGACTGCACCAGCAGAATAGTGAGCGCAGCTCTGGAGTATAATACAGGATAAGTAATGTAATGTATGTACATAGTGACTGCACCAGCAGAATAGTGAGCGCAGCTCTGGAGTATAATACAGGATAAGTAATGTAATGTATGTACATAGTGACTGCACCAGCAGAATAGTGAGCGCAGCTCTGGAGTATAATACAGGATAAGTAATGTAATGTATGTACACAGTGACTGTACCGGCAGAATAGCGAGCGCAGCTCTGGAGTATAATACAGGATAAGTAATGTATGTACACAGTGACTGTACCAGCAGAATAGTGAGCGCAGCTCTGGGGTATAATACAGGATAAGTAATGTAATGTATGTACACAGTGACTGTACCAGCAGAATAGTGAGCGCAGCTCTGGAGTATAATACAGGATAAGTAATGTAATGTATGTACACAGTGACTGCACCAGCAGAATAGTGAGCGCAGCTCTGGAGTATAATACAGGATAAGTAATGTAATGTATGTACACAGTGACTGTACCAGCAGAATAGTGAGCGCAGCTCTGGAGTATAATACAGGATAAGTAATGTAATGTATGTACACAGTGACTGCACCAGCAGAATAGTGAGCGCAGCTCTGGAGTATAATACAGGATAAGTAATGTAATGTATGTACACAGTGACTGTACCAGCAGAATAGTGAGCGCAGCTCTGGAGTAGAATACAGGATAAGTAATGTATGTACACAGTGACTGCATCGGCAGAATAGTGAGCGCAGCTCTGGGGTATAATACAGGATAAGTAATGTAATGTATGTACACAGTGACTGCACCAGCAGAATAGTGAGCGCAGCTCTGGGGTATAATACAGGATAAGTAATGTAATGTATGTACACAGTGACTGCACCAGCAGAATAGTGAGCGCAGCTCTGGAGTATAATACAGGATAAGTAATGTAATGTATGTACACAGTGACTGCACCAGCAGAATAGTGAGCGCAGCTCTGTAGTATAATACAGGATAAGTAATGTAGTGTATGTACACAGTGACTGCACCAGCAGAATAGTGAGCGCAGCTCTGGGGTATAATACAGGATAAGTAATGTAATGTATGTACACAGTGACTGTACCTGCAGAATAGTGAGCGCAGCTCTGGAGTATAGTACAGGATAAGTAATGTAATGTATGTACACAGTGACTGTACCAGCAGAATAGTGAGCGCAGCTCTGGAGTATAATACAGGATAAGTAATGTAATGTATGTACACAGTGACTGTACCAGCAGAATAGTGAGCGCAGCTCTGGAGTATAATACAGGATAAGTAATGTAATGTATGTACACAGTGACCAGCAGAATAGTGAGCGCAGCTCTGGAGTTTGATGATATGACGGATTGTCTTTCCCCGCAGTGACACTTCGGACCTCATTGTTTGTATCGCTGACCTCCAGTACAATAACCAGAAGCTTCAGGAGCAGCAGAGTAAACTGAAGGCGGCCATTGAAGCCCAGGAGGAATCCAACCAGCGCCTCCTGGAGGAGAACGAGGATTTGCGTAACCAGTGGAGGAGGTATCAGCCCGGCCGCTATATCTCGCTGTTCGGTTTTTCCTGTATGTTCCTCGCACTATATGGGAGAAATAATCTCTTATGTATGTAATGTGCTGCCCCTCCCCCTGCTCTCGGGGTGTTTTGGTTTTCCCGGTGGTTTCCCGGCCGCCCGTTCCGTACACGTGGCTCTGTATACAGGAGTTGTCCATACAGTGCGCTGCCTCTCCTGGCGGCACAGACTTGTCCTTGGCTCCGCCCACTGCCGGGCTCAATCACTGTATCGGGCGATGATATTTTACTACTTTTGCCTGATCTGATTCCAGTTGTTTTGGGGCTCAGAGGTCCCCGGCCCCACGGGGGTCACATGAGAGGAGGTGGTAGATGTTGGGGATAGCCAGCCCCCCCCCCCCCCCCCTCACTTCTCCCCCTCCCCCAACTTGCAGCGCTCAGCAATCAATCATCAAAGTGCGGACCCTTAAAGGCGAAGTCGAGGACTTGAAGCTAAATGTGGCGGCGCTGGAGGAGGCGAAGACCCAGCTGGTGGCCCAGAACAAGCAGACGGTGAGCGGCCGCGACCTCGACCCACAAATGTCCTCGGGTTCCGTTTTTAAGACTTTTTTTTGTCTCTTAAGGAAAAAGAGAATCTGTCGCTGATTCACAAGATCACGTCCCTGCAGGAAGAGGTGAGGGGCAAGGTCAGGGGGCAACGGGGGGTCCTGGGGGGTCACTGACTGCACAGGAGGAACAGGGACACCTGCTGGTCATATCGGGAAACGCCATCACAGGAGAATGTTCTCAGTGCTCGTATGGGGGGGACGTAGAGAGGTGTGCGGTACAAATAGTAACACCCCCCCATATATACATACAGGTGTGCAGTACAAGTATTCCCCCCCCCCCCATATATATATATATATATATATATATATATATATATACATATACATATACACCGTTGGCTGCTCCTCCTTATAAGTCGTCTCCTCTCTCTCAGAATCTGCGCAGTGTCCGGGAGGTCGAGGAGGTCAGAAAGGCTTTGTCTCAAGTCACTGATAAAGCTGCGGACCTGCAGGTAACGGCCCAGGCTGGGGGTCTCTGGGGGTCTCCTCCCCTCCCTTCCCCAGGTTGGCGGCCATATTTCCCAGTCTGTCAGCTTTTGTTCCGTTCACTGGTTCTGATCCTTCCCTTCCAGGTGCAGTTGGCGGATTTCGAGAGCGCGCTGCGGAAGAAGGACGCAGCGCTGCTGGTGGTGAGTGGGGGTCTGCGGGGGTCCCCTTTATATCCGGGGCTCAGGTCCTCACACTTTCTTGGTCACTTCCTCCTGATCTAATCCTTCTCACAGCTGAGGGTTTGTCACAGTTGTCGTTTCCTCCTTACAGAAAGAGGTTTACATTGAGGAGATGAAGACGACCCTGCGGGAGTACAGCTCAGTGATCGAGGTAACGCCCTCTGTACAGGCTCCGCCCATACATTGGGGTCCCCACTGATGAACCCCAACTCCGTAGATAGTGGGATCTTCCTGCATCGTAGAGGTTAGGACAGCAGGGGCGGGTACTGTTTGCAGATGCTGCTCTGATAGGCCAGGAGCTCACAGAGGCGGGGCTTATAAGTCATTGTCCAGCCCCTGCGGAGCACTTTGGGAGGCTCATTCAGAGGGTAACATAAAGGGGTGCTGTTTCATGTAATTTAAAGGGCTTTTCCCTCTCAGATATCTTTGGTGACAACTTTCCTCCTAAACTTCTTAATTCCCTTCCCAGAATTTGAGGATCGAGAAGAGTAAACTGGAGAATAATCTGCAACAAATGGAGCAGGAGCTTCTCTCGTGAGTCCTCTGGCAGACCCCCGACCTCTGACCCGGCTCCTCCATCCCTTACCATCACATATTCTGCATCTCTTCCAGGAACGGGATCAACTCTCCGATCACCTACAAGCTGAGCCGCGTCATCAATGGCGGTCTGAACTCGCTGCATACGGAGCTGGAATACGCGCAGCATTCACTGGAGGTGACGCAACGTGCAGGACCTCAATGGTGGTAGAGGGCGGGGGATTCGGGGTCTCCAGTAAGGCGTCCTTACCTACTAAGCCGTCTCTCATGTGCTCAGGTGTCCATGGCTGATTGGATGGGCTCTGCCAGCCGAACGTCCTCTCTAGACGTCACTTTGGATCGGGAAGTTTTGATGTTGCTCCAAGGACCGGGTCACGAGCAAATGGCCGCAGAGTTCAGAACCGTCCTGCAGGCGCTGGTGAGGATGGAGCCGGGATGGGGGTAGGGCCTGATGGGGACGGCAGTGGTCAGGGGGTTTGGGGATGGGGGGATGAATGACAGCTCGAACTTGGGTGGCTGGGGGAAGATGGCGGCTGGGATGGATGGGGACAATAGCCATCTGTGGGGTTGCTTGGAGATGATGGATGAGGATAATGGTTGTCGGGTGGGTGGGTGTACTGGGGACGATGGTTGTTGGGCACCAGGGCCATCTGGACTCCTTGTAGATGGATACTCAAAATATGGAGCCTCAGTAACGTCTCTTGTCCTTCAAGGAGGAACTCCACCTTCCTTCACCTTCTACCTAGTCTTATTAGGGTGCCAACATACATTGTAAGGGCTGTGATCTTACACTCTTGTCCCCTCCAGACCCCGACGGCATGGAGCAGAGCGAAGCTACAAGATGATGAGATTTATTTAATTTCTTTCACAGCAAGAAGACGCCTGTACAATGGCCGACCGCGTCCTGCTCCCCCTGCAACGTCTCATAGAGTCAGAGATTGATCTGAAGGATCTCTCAGGGAAGATGTTGGAGGTAGAAAAATCCCGCAAGGAGTCATACCGCTATAGGGTCATATTCTGGAGGGTTCCCCTGTAACCACCTGATGCCCCTCAGGTCATACAGAAAGATCTGAAGGAAAGAAGAAAAAACTGGGAGCAAAAGCTGAAACAACTGCAGAAGAGCAACGAGGAACTGGACAAGGAGGTGACAAAGTTATCGGGAAATCTGCGGAGGATGAAGACAGAACAACTGCACCTGAGGAAGGAGCTGACGGCCAGGTAAGAGGTGGGGGAGGGGACGGCCTGGTCATCAGCTACGCAACGGTCACCGACCATCGTATATACAAAAAACTGAGGGCAGTATTATAGTAGTTATATTCTTGTACATAGGAGTAGTATTATAGTAGTTATATTCTTGTACATAGGAGAAGTATTATAGTAGTTATATTCTTGTACATAGGAGTAGTATTATAGTAGTTATATTCTTGTACATAGGAGAAGTATTATAGTAGTTATATTCTTGTATATAGGAGGTAGTATTATAGTAGTTATATTCTTGTATATAGGAGTAGTATTATAGTAGTTATATTCTTGTACATAGGAGTAGTATTATAGTAGTTATATTCTTGTATATAGGAGGTAGTATTATAGTAGTTATATTCTTGTACATAGTAGTATTATAGTAGTTATATTCTTGTACATAGGAGGTAGTATTATAGTAGTTATATTCTTGTACATAGGAGCAGTATTATAGTAGTTATATTCTTGTACATAGGGGTAGTATTATAGTAGTTATATTCTTGTACATAGGAGTAGTATTATAGTAGTTATATTCTTGTACATAGGGGTAGTATTATAGTAGTTATATTCTTGTACATAGGGGTAGTATTATAGTAGTTATATTCTTGTACATAGGGGTAGTATTATAGTAGTTATATTCTTGTACATAGGGGTAGTATTATAGTAGTTATATTCTTGTACATAGGAGCAGTATTATAGTAGTTATATTCTTGTACATAGGAGTAGTATTATAGTAGTTATATTCTTGTACATAGGAGTAGTATTATAGTAGTTATATTCTTGTACATAGGAGCAGTATTATAGTAGTTATATTCTTGTACATAGGAGTAGTATTATAGTAGTTATATTCTTGTACATAGTAGTATTATAGTAGTTATATTCTTGTACATAGGAGAAGTATTATAGTAGTTATATTCTTGTACATAGGAGCAGTATTATAGTAGTTATATTCTTGTACATAGGAGTAGTATTATAGTAGTTATATTCTTGTACATAGGAGCAGTATTATAGTAGTTATATTCTTGTACATAGGAGCAGTATTATAGTAGTTATATTCTTGTACATAGGAGCAGTATTATAGTAGTTATATTCTTGTACATAGGAGTAGTATTATAGTAGTTATATTCTTGTACATAGGAGTAGTATTATAGTAGTTATATTCTTGTACATAGGAGCAGTATTATAGTAGTTATATTCTTGTACATAGGAGGTAGTATTATAGTAGTTATATTCTTGTACATAGGAGTAGTATTATAGTAGTTATATTCTTGTACATAGGAGTAGTATTATAGTAGTTATATTCTTGTACATAGGAGTAGTATTATAGTAGTTATATTCTTGTACATAGGAGCAGTATTATAGTAGTTATATTCTTGTACATAGGAGCAGTATTATAGTAGTTATATTCTTGTACATAGGAGCAGTATTATAGTAGTTATATTCTTGTACATAGGAGCAGTATTATAGTAGTTATATTCTTGTACATAGGAGCAGTATTATAGTAGTTATATTCTTGTACATAGGAGGTAGTATTATAGTAGTTATATTCTTGTACATAGGAGGTAGTATTATAGTAGTTATATTCTTGTACATAGGAGCAGTATTATAGTAGTTATATTCTTGTACATAGGAGTAGTATTATAGTAGTTATATTCTTGTACATAGGAGTAGTATTATAGTAGTTATATTCTTGTACATAGGAGTAGTATTATAGTAGTTATATTCTTATATATAGGAGTAGTATTATAGTAGTTATATTCTTGTACATAGGAGTAGTATTGTAGTTATATTCTTGTACATAGGAGTAGTATTATAGTAGTTATATTCTTGTACATAGGAGTAGTATTATAGTAGTTATATTCTTATATATAGGAGTAGTATTATAGTAGTTATATTCTTGTACATAGGAGTAGTATTATAGTAGTTATATTCTTGTACATAGGAGCAGTATTATAGTAGTTATATTCTTGTACATAGGAGCAGTATTATAGTAGTTATATTCTTGTACATAGGAGGTAGTATTATAGTAGTTATTTTCTTGTATATAGGAGTAGTATTATAGTAGTTATATTCTTGTACATAGGGAGTAGTATTATAGTAGTTATATTCTTGTACATAGGAGTAGTATTATAGTAGTTATATTCTTGTACATAGGAATAGTATTATAGTAGTTATATTCTTGTACATAGGAGTAGTATTATAGTAGTTATATTCTTGTACATAGGAGTAGTATTATAGTAGTTATATTCTTGTACATAGGAGTAGTATTATAGTAGTTATATTCTTGTACATAGGAGGTAGTATTATAGTAGATATATTCTTGTACATAGGAGCAGTATTATAGTAGTTATATTCTTGTACATAGGAGGTAGTATTATAGTAGTTATATTCTTGTACATAGGAGCAGTATTATAGTAGATATATTCTTGTACATAGGAGCAGTATTATAGTAGTTATATTCTTGTACATAGGAGTAGTATTATAGTAGTTATATTCTTGTACATAGGAGCAGTATTATAGTAGATATATTCTTGTACATAGGAGCAGTATTATAGTAGTTATATTCTTGTACATAGGGGTAGTATTATAGTAGTTATATTCTTGTACATAGGAGTAGTATTATAGTAGTTATATTCTTGTATATAGGAGTAGTATTATAGTAGTTATATTCTTGTACATAGGAGCAGTATTATAGTAGTTATATTCTTGTACATAGGAGGTAGTATTATAGTAGTTATATTCTTGTACATAGGAGCAGTATTATAGTAGTTATATTCTTGTACATAGGAGTAGTATTATAGTAGTTATATTCTTGTACATAGGAGGTAGTATTATAGTAGTTATATTCTTGTACATAGGAGCAGTATTATAGTAGTTATATTCTTGTACATAGGAGGTAGTATTATAGTAGTTATATTCTTGTACATAGGAGGTAGTATTATAGTAGTTATATTCTTGTATATAGGAGCAGTATTATATTATGCTCGCAGTGAGTATTACGTTGTATTTAGCTGTTCAGTATGTGGATAGATGTCAGCCTTTGAGTACTGTTTACTTTATATTCCTTGGCCCCACATGAAAGGGTTAATGAGCGGCACTTGGCGTTTTGGGAGATTTGGCAGGTGGAGTCGGAGTTTTGTCCTTGACAGGCTCTGTGCTGTGTATTCCTGATGTATCTGTAAACATCATATAATCGCTTTGTGCAGCTTCACAGGAGACTGATCCATCTTTCTCTGCTGTGCTGGATTTACATGATGGCGGTATTATTTGCCCCCCTCCCCCATCCTTTTGCAGCGTTTACTTCTCCCTTTCCAAATACTTTCAATGTATTATATCTAGACTTAAGTTGTCAGGATGATGTGAGTTGTGGTTTTTGGATGATGATGTTCTGATCTCCCTTAATACTGAGTGAGCGCAGCTTGTCCTGTGTCCTCGAGCTTCTCCGACCCTCCAGCTTCTCCTCCTCCTCTTCACTAGGTTGTTTTTCATGGTTTTGATGTAGTTTTTCTCCTCTTTTTGGGTCCCTCCTTGTCCCTGCTCCATCCTTATTATGGGCACTGTCTCTTCTTGCTGCCAGTGACTTCCCCAATCTTGTACTTGACTCTCTTACAATCCTCTTCACAATGCGGATCAGTCACTTACAACCACTTGTGCTTTTTATTCCTCGGGGGATGGGTGTGACTACAGAAGTTACCGGTGCGGTCAGATATAGTCTCTCCATGTTACTTCTCCTGTGACCTCTGACCTGACCCCACCGTTTCCTTCCATAGATGAGGCAGATGATGTTCTTGCCCCTTGGCTGCCAATAATCGTAGTTGCACTGGATCTCTCTGGATCTGTGGGTCACTAAAACCACCAGGATCCCAAACTTGCTCCCCAACTGCCTGACATGTTCTAACTACACTCAACACCATCTTGAGTATTTGGTTTTGACCTCCTCCTTGTCACAGGACTGTTCCCCTTCGTCCTGATCATTCACTATGCAGAGACGTCTCATAGAATCGGTGTCCGCGATACCGTATAGGTCAGGAGAAGTGAACGAGTCTCTCTCTGGACTCGTCCTGTGTTTCCTCGGCTCTGGGTCTTGTTGTCTCTCTGGACTCGTCCTGTGTTTCCTCGGTTCTGGGTCTTGTTGTCTCTCTGGACTTGTCCTGTGTTTCCTCGGTTCTGGGTCTTGTTGTCTCTCTGGACTCGTCCTGTGTTTCCTCGGTTCTGGGTCTTGTTGTCTCTCTGGACTCGTCCTGTGTTTCCTCGTTTCGGGTCTTGTTGTCTCTCTGGACTCGTCCTGTGTTTCCTCGGTTCTGGGTCTTGTTGTCTCTCTGGACTCGTCCTGTGTTTCCTCGGTTCTGGGTCTTGTTGTCTCTCTGGACTCGTCCTGTGTTTCCTCGTTTCGGGTCTTGTT
The DNA here is from genome assembly GCF_031893055.1 of Leptodactylus fuscus. Lineage (NCBI taxonomy): Eukaryota > Metazoa > Chordata > Amphibia > Anura > Leptodactylidae > Leptodactylus > Leptodactylus fuscus. The sequence continues at coordinate 220,382,050 of NC_134269.1, read as the reverse complement.
GTCTCTCTGGACTCGTCCTGTGTTTCCTCGGTTCTGGGTCTTGTTGTCTCTCTGGACTCGTCCTGTGTTTCCTCGGTTCTGGGTCTTGTTGTCTCTCTGGACTTGTCCTGTGTTTCCTCGGTTCTGGGTCTTGTTGTCTCTCTGGACTCGTCCTGTGTTTCCTCGGTTCTGGGTCTTGTTGTCTCTCTGGACTCGTCCTGTGTTTCCTCGGTTCTGGGTCTTGTTGTCTCTCTGGACTCGTCCTGTGTTTCCTCGGTTCTGGGTCTTGTTGTCTCTCTGGACTCGTCCTGTGTTTCCTCGGTTCTGGGTCTTGTTGTCTCTCTGGACTCGTCCTGTGTTTCCTCGGTTCTGGGTCTTGTTGTCTCTCTGGACTCGTCCTGTGTTTCCTCGGTTCTGGGTCTTGTTGTCTCTCTGGACTTGTCCTGTGTTTCCTCGGTTCTGGGTCTTGTTGTCTCTCTGGACTCGTCCTGTGTTTCCTCGGTTCTGGGTCTTGTCGTCTCTCTGGACTCGTCCTGTGTTTCCTCGGTTCTGGGTCTTGTCGTCTCTCTGGACTCGTCCTGTGTTTCCTCGGTTCTGGGTCTTGTTGTCTCTCTGGACTCGTCCTGTGTTTCCTCGGTTCTGGGTCTTGTTGTCTCTCTGGACTCGTCCTGTGTTTCCTCGGTTCTGGGTCTTGTTGTCTCTCTGGACTCGTCCTGTGTTTCCTCGGTTCTGGTTCTTGTTGTCTCTCTGGACTCGTCCTGTGTTTCCTCGGTTCTGGGTCTTGTTGTCTCTCTGGACTCGTCCTGTGTTTCCTCGGTTCTGGGTCTTGTTGTCTCTCTGGACTTGTCCTGTGTTTCCTCGGTTCTGGGTCTTGTTGTCTCTCTGGACTTGTCCTCTGTTGCTCGGGATGATTCTTTCTATTTGTGCAGTTTGTTTTCTCTGGTTTTTGCATGTGACATCATTCAGCGGTTTATGAGGAACAAAGCAGCCTCCAGACAGGTGCTCGCTCGCTCTCGCTCACTCCCCTCCTCCGCCTCCCCCCTTTTTTTTTGTAAGTGTCATTGACTTGTGGTTTGCCTTCCTTGCACAGACTTCACGACCTGGAGGCCGCCCGGCACCGGCAGGAGGAAGCTGAGGGCAGGGAGGCCGCTGTCCTCACCCAACTGCACGACTCGGCCTCAAGGCAGGAGGACCTGACCAAGCAGGTGATATTTTAGGCCGCTGTTATTGCTTCGCACTTTGGCTCTGCGTCCTCTGGTTGCGCCACTTTGGGCATTCGTAGGGCGGTGGGCCGGAGGGGGGGAATGGGGAAGTTGTCATTGCCCAATCTTCTTCTCTTCCTGTAAGTTTTTCATGCTAAAGTCTCTATCAGCCAAATCTCCGAGAACCGCGATAAGCGCAGATACAAAGTCGCCAAGCTTATGGATTCTACCACTTGTTAATATTTGGGGATGAGGGGCTTATTATGTGAGTGGTCTCTGCACCCCCGCACTGAGGACCTGTCACCTCTTCCTATGAGCGCCGATCCAGCACCTGCCGCTCATCCCAGATCCAATATTCACATCTTTATTTCTGCCTTAAAATCTGATTGGCCGGAGCCCAGACCCAGACTTAACCCCTGCCCTGCTGCACATGAAGTATTGGCTTGTGCAAACACACTCGCTTCCTCCTTGTTCACACTGCCTCATGTCATCTGCAGATCGATGACTTGGAAACTTCTCTCCACGCTGTGCGGTCCAAGGGCGAGGAGCTGCAGCAAGAGCTAGAGGAGGCGCAGAGGCTGCAACGGGAGCTCCAGGCGGCGGTGCAAGAGTTAACCAGCGACTGTCGCAACCGAGAGCAGAAGGCGACTGAGCAGGAGGGTGAGTGAGACTGAGCGGCAGGGTGAGTGAGACTGAGCGGGAGGGTGAGTGAGACTGAGCGGCAGGGTGAGTGAGACTGAGCGGCAGGGTGAGTGAGACTGAGCGGGAGGGTGAGTGAGACTGAGCGGCAGGGTGAGTGAGACTGAGCGGCAGGGTGAGTGAGACTGAGCGGGAGGGTGAGTGAGACTGAGCGGGAGGGTGAGTGAGACTGAGCGGGAGGGTGAGTGAGACTGAGCGGGAGGGTGAGTGAGACTGAGCGGGAGGGTGAGTGAGACTGAGCGGGAGGGTGAGTGAGACTGAGCGGGAGGGTGAGTGAGACTGAGCGGGAGGGTGAGTGAGACTGAGCGGGAGGGTGAGTGAGACTGAGCGGGAGGGTGAGTGAGACTGAGCGGGAGGGTGAGTGAGACTGAGCGGGAGGGTGAGTGAGACTGAGCGGGAGGGTGAGTGAGACTGAGCGGCCGGGTGAGTGAGACTGAGCGGCAGGGTGAGTGAGACTGAGCGGCAGGGTGAGTGAGACTGAGCGGCAGGGTGAGTGAGACTGAGCGGCAGGGTGAGTGAGACTGAGCGGCAGGGTGAGTGAGACTGAGCGGCAGGGTGAGTGAGACTGAGCGGCAGGGTGAGTGAGACTGAGCGGGAGGGTGAGTGAGACTGAGCGGCAGGGTGAGTGAGACTGAGCGGCAGGGTGAGTGAGACTGAGCGGCAGGGTGAGTGAGACTGAGCGGCAGGGTGAGTGAGACTGAGCGGGAGGGTGAGTGAGACTGAGCGGGAGGGTGAGTGAGACTGAGCGGGAGGGTGAGTGAGACTGAGCGGCAGGGTGAGTGAGACTGAGCGGCAGGGTGAGTGAGACTGAGCGGCAGGGTGCGTGAGACTGAGCGGGAGGGTGAGTGAGACTGAGCGGGAGGGTGAGTGAGACTGAGCGGCGTCTGCTGAGCGCACTACAAAGATCAGAGTTACCCGAGTGTCCCCGAGCGGCCGTCACATGGGGCAAAATCTCCTGAACTCCGACTGCACGTAAAGATTCGGGGCTGTGAGTGCGCGGCGGAGATTATAGACTTATTATTTACATATTTTTGGAGGTTTTTTTGCCCTTTTTCAGGTTTTATAATTATTATTTTTTTATTCTGATGTTGTGTAAGAGTTTCCTGAATACAATCCAGCCGGCAGATCTCTCGTTACAGACGGGACTCGGTTTTGTCTTTTTCAGTTTCTTCTTCGTTTTGTCTTTTGCTGTAATTTTTATTTATTGGATTTTTTTTTCATGCTTTTTTTCCCTCTTCCAGAGACGATCAATCTCCTGCAGAGCCGATTGTTGGATCACCAGGTAGATCCCATTGTTGTAGATTCCTCCCCCCCCCCCCCTTCCATTGTAGATTCCCCCCCCCCCCCTGTTATTGTAGATCCCATTTGTTACTTTTTGGGGGGGAAATTGTTACGTTTATAGTATATATTCTGCAATTCTTTGTGATCCTCACATTTCCACAAGTGACATCCAACGTGGCCATCATGCAGTTCCCGCAGGCGTTGCCACCCAGCTTTCCCGGGGTCTTGAATGGGTGAATCTGCAGTAATACAACCTCAGGATTGGGAAAGCTGTGTCTTTGCTCCTGTGGTACTTTCCTAGACGCATCTATAAGTAACCTCTGCCCCTGTGTGGTCCGGGGGTGTCCGGGGGTCTCTCCTCTCACTACACTCAGTCCGGGCTCCCAGTAAACCAGTCTGTGCAGGATTCCTCCCAGTAAGGTTCTCCCGTGGACTGGTAACTTGTACGGCCTGGAACAGCTGTGATAGGATCCCTGGGGAGGCGGCGGGGGTGGGGGGGGGGGTGCGGGGTCCTCCCTCCTCGGCCTCCTATTATGGGGGGGGTCCGCAGTATAAATATTTGCCCATTATATACAAACTTCTTCTCTTCCAGACAAGTCACGTTTGCGGAGAGTTCGGCGTCCAGGAATCATCCGGCGGCTCCTGTGGACGTCTCCAGACCAACCCTCGGCTCGGATACACTCCGCTGTTAGGTAACCTCTGGCTGAGATACATCTGGGGGTTATTAGCCCTCCTCGGCTGGTTGTCAGGGATCCACCACTACATGGTCCAGGGTAATGGGGGAGGGGCTTCTGGGTGACCGGGTGACAGAATCGCAGCCCCCTAAGGACCCTCGTGGCTGCCGCTGTCTGCAGATGTATAGATGGGCTCTAAGCGGTGGGGCCACATCCAGCAGAGTATATACTGTATACATCTATATACCCCTGCAGAGCTTATACTGCCGGGCCTGTACTGGAGGGGCCAACCTGGATTTATTTAACCCCTCGTTCCCCCCCATGATATATATATTTGTGTTAATCTCTCTTTCAGATGCGCTGTCCCTGGAGCGGGGGTGGGGAGCGCCAAATAATCACCCAGCAAATTACTGGAAACCTGAGCCCGGACCCGAGGACGAGAATCCGAGAGAAGTCACCGCGTCACCTGAGGCGTCCCCGATCCTGCAACGGTGAGCAAGGACACAGCCGGGGGGGCAGATACTGCAGAGAAGAGCAACCTCTGCTACACATGTGCACTGCGGGGCTGCAAAACTCTACACCCCCCCCCCCCCCCCCCCGACCCTTAGATACTGACCCCCGGGGACCAGTCATGGGGGTCGACCTCCAAACAGATGAGGAATGGGGGGGGAGTTCTGCCGAACATGTCTATAAGATTGCGCAATGTTCCTTGTAAAACATTTAAGACTCTGCAGAGAAGTCTGTTAGTAATGTCATCTGGTTCTGGGAAAGCTGGGTGGTGGCCGCTATACAGACTGGAGAGCAGGCCGCTTTCCTAGAGTCCTGAAAGGCAAGCCTGTCTAGTCTGTGTATCCGCATGGCTCAGGAGAGCGCGAGTGGCGGCCACATTGACTCACCCGGCTTTCTCACATACAGAAATATCAGCAACATTCAAAGTTTTTCATAAAATTTGACTTAAAATATTTAATGCTTACAAAAGTCTCCGACCGATCCGAGAAAAGAAAGTGGAAAGGAAAATATATTAAAAAAAAATAAAAATGACAACTCCCCCCCCCCCCCCCCCCCTCGCTCATTGGCGGCGTTGCCCGTCCTCGGATCTGCTGCTATGATGCCCCAGGTGCCCGGTCATGCAGAGACCTCCATATACAGAAGGGGGCGCCACTGCACACAATCACCCCATGTGACCCCAAATAAAGATGGCGACAAATACTGACACTGCGGCTCATTGGTCCCCCCCTCCCTCCTTAGGGATCATTTCATCCCATCATTAAAATTTTTGGGAGGCAGCGGTGATGGAGGGGCGAAGGCGCCGGATGGGGGAGGGGGGATTTGAATATCTTCTCCGCGTGCATTAGTCTGAACACATGCAAAGCTCGGCAGACAATACATATGTGTGGAAAGAATGAGGAGATAAACAAATCAGGGTGTAAACTTTCCCTTCCGGGCACGGAACGTTCTGCGAGAAGCTGCCAGCGCCGCGGATGTCGCCATCTCTAGAGGCTGCGCCCTGCTGGGAGATTTGGGGGGGGGGGGGGGGCAGGTATTTTAGATACTTTACCTTCCATTTCACCCTAGTTACTTGTGAGATTTGGGGTGAGGACCCCCATCATGGTGTGACCTGAGGACGGCAACATTTCTGACCACCAGCGGAGGGTTCGTTGCATTGTATCCGGTCCATGAGCTGTAACACTGATACAATGTAACAAACCCTCTGCTGAGAGACGTTGGGGGTCCGGAGGGTCCTCGACCTCTGGATACAAGTGACATTTCCATTCACTGACAGCAAGCAAAGAGTATGGAGAGGAATTGAAACACTAAGTTGTGTGCGTTGCGTTTCTGGGCGTCCACATTGCGAAATTTTCAGGTATTTTAGTAGATTGCAGTTTCCAGTTCTGCATTTCCGGCAGCTGCAGGGAAAGATTTTTGGGTGACATTTTATTTTTCCAATCACAAGACCCAAAAGTTAAACATCAAGTGAAACCTCCCAGGTGTTCGGAGCGCGGGGACGGCGTATCGGCAATTAAAGGGCCAGTAACCCGGAAAGTTACTGTGTAAGAGCGAAATGGCTGAAAACAGAGAGTAATAGATTGTAGGGACAAAGCAAGAAGAGAAAACTAAACTTATCTGTAGTTTCCAAGACGTTCGCACTTTTGAGGAACAACATTTAAGACTCCTCAATCCCACAGAAGACGCAGTCAAATGCTGAAATACGAAATCTCTGTAAATAGGAAAGAAAAGTGAAAGTGGCAGAAAAATTACCAGCAAAGAAAAAGAGAAGTGAAAGTAATAAAAATACCAAAAATAGTAACAATCTAAATATATGTATATACTACAGGCCGAAATATACAGCTGCGGGGACCCAGACGGATGAGGAGAATCCTACCAGAGCCGAGATGGAAAAACCTGTGACCAAGGTAAGAACCAGAATATAAATCTGTAATATAACTACTATAATACTACTCCTATGTACAAGAATATAACTACTATAATACTACTCCTATGTACAAGAATATAACTACTATAATACTACTCCTATGTACAAGAATATAACTACTATAATACTACTCCTATGTACAAGAATATAACTACTATAATACTACTCCTATGTACAAGAATATAACTACTATAATACTACTCCTATATACAAGAATATAACTACTATAATACTACTATGTACAAGAATATAACTACTATAATACTACTCCTATGTACAAGAATATAACTACTATAATACTGCCTCCTATGTACAAGAATATAACTACTATAATACTGCTCCTATGTACAAGAATATAACTACTATAATACTACTCCTATGTACAAGAATATAACTACTATAATACTACTCCTATATACAAGAATATAACTACTATAATACTACTATGTACAAGAATATAACTACTATAATACTACTCCTATGTACAAGAATATAACTACTATAATACTGCCTCCTATGTACAAGAATATAACTACTATAATACTGCTCCTATATACAAGAATATAACTACTATAATACTACTCCTATGTACAAGAATATAACTACTATAATACTGCCTCCTATGTACAAGAATATAACTACTATAATACTGCTCCTATATACAAGAATATAACTACTATAATACTACTCCTATGTACAAGAATATAACTACTATAATACTGCTCCTATGTACAAGAATATAACTACTATAATACTGCTCCTATATACAAGAATATAACTACTATAATACTACCCCCTATGTACAAGAATATAACTACTATAATACTACTCCTATGTACAAGAATATAACTACTATAATACTGCTCCTATATACAAGAATATAACTACTATAATACTACTCCTATGTACAAGAATATAACTACTATAATACTACTCCTATGTACAAGAATATAACTACTATAATACTACTCCTATATACAAGAATATAACTACTATAATTCTACTACTATGTACAAGAATATAACTACTATAATACTACTCCTATGTACAAGAATATAACTACTATAATACTGCCTCCTATGTACAAGAATATAACTACTATAATACTGCTCCTATATACAAGAATATAACTACTATAATACTACCCCCTATGTACAAGAATATAACTACTATAATACTACTCCTATGTACAAGAATATAACTACTATAATACTGCTCCTATGTACAAGAATATAACTACTATAATACTGCTCCTATGTACAAGAATATAACTACTATAATACTACTCCTATGTACAAGAATATAACTACTATAATACTACTCCTATGTACAAGAATATAACTACTATAATACTACTCCTATGTACAAGAATATAACTACTATAATACTACTCCTATGTACAAGAATATAACTACTATAATACTACTCCTATGTACAAGAATATAACTACTATAATACTACTCCTATGTACAAGAATATAACTACTATAATACTACTCCTATGTACAAGAATATAACTACTATAATACTACTCCTATGTACAAGAATATACCTACTATAATACTACTCCTATGTACAAGAATATAACTACTATAATACTGCTCCTATGTACAAGAATATAACTACTATAATACTACTCCTATGTACAAGAATATAACTACTATAATACTGCTCCTATGTACAAGAATATAACTACTATAATACTACTCCTATGTACAAGAATATAACTACTATAATCCCCTCCGCCCCGTACTTGTCGCCTTCTTCCTACATTCTGGAATATTCTGCAGATTTGAATCAGACGGTGATATATAGTGGGGATTTGCTTGTGTCTCCTCTGACCTCGGCCGTTCTCACTTCCTCTTTCTGAGGCTGCTAATGGTCACTTTTAAAGGGCCGGTGGTTGAGCAGAGTACCACGGAATAGAATGGGACTGATCTGTAATACCAGGCACAGCCACTAAGGGTAGCGATGCAGTGTATTGTATAGAGGGGGAGGAGGTTTTGGGTGACCCCAGTAGATAGCTACGATCAGTGATTGGAGATACCTGGATTGGCTCCTAATGGAGCTGAGCTGCAGTGTAAAGAATGGAAGGGACTGAGCAGCGGCCTGAGGATTTCTGACAACCCAACACTGCCGTAGATCAGGAGCTGAGCTGTTGTCACTGACCTTGTTGTGGCTAACCAGAGAGTTGTCACTCAGCTTTATCAGGACCAGATCTGTATCTGGGATTTGCGATCTCTTGGCGCTCCTGGGGGTGTCCTGCGCTGTGGGGATTCCCTGCCCGCCATCTTGTGTGGTCAGTTCCTGTGTTTCCTCGCCTGCCCCTCTCTAAATAGAGATTTGCTTCAGGCCGCAGTTTACACCATGTGGTTTGGTTTCTATAGAGGATCGGGACGGATGTTTCTGCAGATTTATTGAAATTAACCCATTGTTATCTTGTGATCCTGCAGGTGGTCCGTGCTGAGGAACGTCCAGAGCCTGCAAATGCGGCCAGGTCAGGAGTCCGAGCTCTGCAATTACTGATATCTCATATCTCCTGCTATTCTCATTATTTAATACATTTTATTTTTTTATTTTCTGCAGCATTTCTGTGATTTCTCAGACATCTGGTGACAGCGCCCCCTCTCTACTCGATAACACCCTCACACCTGCTGGTCAGTGACTATACTGGGGAGGGGACTGTATAATCTGTATGTAGTGAGCTCCTCCTAGTGGTGATTGTATAATCTGTATGTAGTGAGCTCCCCCTAGTGGTGACTGTATAATCTGTATGTAGTGAGCTCCTCCTAGTGGTGACTGTATAATCTGTATGTAGTGAGCTCCCTCTAGTGGTGACTGTATATACTGTATGTAGTGAGCTCCCTCTAGTGGTGACTGTATAATCTGTAGGTAGTGAGCTCCCCCTAGTGGTGACTGTATAATCTGTATGTAGTGAGCTCCCCCTAGTGGTGACTGTATATACTGTATGTAGTGAGCTCCTCCTAGTGGTGACTGTATAATCTGTAGGTAGTGAGCTCCTCCTAGTGGTGACTGTATAATCTGTATGTAGTGAGCTCCCCCTAGTGGTGACTGTATATACTGTATGTAGTGAGCTCCTCCTAGTGGTGACTGTATAATCTGTAGGTAGTGAGCTCCTCCTAGTGGTGACTGTATAATCTGTATGTAGTGAGCTCCCTCTAGTGGTGACTGTATAATCTGTATGTAGTGAGCTCCCCCTAGTGGTGACTGTATAATCTGTATGTAGTGAGCTCCCCCTAGTGGTGACTGTATATACTGTATGTAGTGAGCTCCTCCTAGTGGTGACTGTATAATCTGTATGTAGTGAGCTCCCCCTAGTGGTGACTGTATATACTGTATGTAGTGAGCTCCTCCTAGTGGTGACTGTATAATCTGTATGTAGTGAGCTCCCCCTAGTGGTGACTGTATATACTGTATGCAGTGAGCTCCCTCTAGTGGTGACTGTATAATCTGTATGTAGTGAGCTCCTCCTAGTGGTGATTGTATAATCTGTATGTAGTGAGCTCCCTCTAGTGGTGACTGTATAATCTGTATGTAGTGAGCTCCCCCTAGTGGTGACTGTATAATCTGTATGTAGTGAGCTCCCCCTAGTGGTGACTGTATAATCTGTATGTAGTGAGCTCCCCCTAGTGGTGACTGTATAATCTGTATGTAGTGTGCTCCCCCTAGTGGTGACTGTATAATCTGTATGTAGTGAGCTCCTCCTAGTGGTGACTGTATAATCTGTATGTAGTGAGCTCCCCCTAGTGGTGACTGTATATACTGTATGTAGTAAGCTCCTCCTAGTGGTGACTGTATAATCTGTATGTAGTGAGCTCCCCCTAGTGGTGACTGTATAATCTGTATGTAGTGAGCTCCCCCTAGTGGTGACTGTATAATCTGTATGTAGTGAGCTCCCCCTAGTGGTGACTGTATAATCTGTATGTAGTGTGCTCCCCCTAGTGGTGACTGTATAATCTGTATGTAGTGAGCTCCTCCTAGTGGTGACTGTATAATCTGTATGTAGTGAGCTCCCCCTAGTGGTGACTGTATATACTGTATGTAGTAAGCTCCCCCTAGTGGTGACTGTATAATCTGTATGTAGTGAGCTCCCCCTAGTGGTGACTGTATAATCTGTATGTAGCGAGCTCCTCCTAGTGGTGACTGTATAATCTGTATGTAGTGAGCTCCTCCTAGTGGTGACTGTATAATCTGTATGTAGTGAGCTCCTCCTAGTGGTGACTGTATATACTGTATGTAGTAAGCTCCACCTAGTGGTGATTGTATAATCTGTATGTAGTGAGCTCCCTCTAGTGGTGACTGTATAATCTGTATGTAGTGAGCTCCCCCTAGTGGTGACTGTATAATCTGTATGTAGTGAGCTCCTCCTAGTGGTGACTGTATAATCTGTATGTAGTGAGCTCCCCCTAGTGGTGACTGTATAATCTGTATGCAGTGAGCTCCCTCTAGTGGTGACTGTATATACTGTATGCAGTGATGTAATCCGATCCTTTTCCTGCCTGATATCAGATTCTGCGCGCGGCTCCTTTAACTCTCCAAACAGTCAATATTATTACTGACAACAGGAGGCGCCGGGGGACAGGTTCGGGTGATTGGCGATTATCCGGCGTTTTGTCCTGTAAATACGAGTGCAGCGCCCTGTAATGAGGCTGAGATATATAACGTGGGCGGTTTAGGACGTCCACAACACCCCACTAGTCCTCACGCACTAGAACATTCCAGCTCAGATTCTGGGAAAGCTGGGTCCTGACTGGCACTACAGCTCCTATTAGGATGTCACTCTGCTTTCCAGACTCCTGAATGGTAATTATACACAGGGGGAATGTGGCAGCTGTACTAATGTCACCCAGCTCTCCCAGAATCTAGAGGACATGACCTATTGTATCACTGACCTTCACCTTCTATGTAGCAGAGCCGAGCGCCGCGCTGGTAACAATACGAGAAAAAGCCCCCGGCATGGAAAGTAAAGACGTGGAGAAGGAAAAGGTGTCGCAACGCTCCGAAGATTCAGGCCTGGCTGCACATGGCGGTGAGTCACAACTCGGGATCCCTCAAATATCTGCTGAGATCCCGGGACTACTCCATGTGTGTCAGTGTAACGATGGCCGCCATCTTGACTGAGTAGGGTGCAGCACGCGGCGGTCGTGGTTTAATTAACACTGACTATAATTGTCTTGCAGCTTTGACTGTGCAACAGAAATCTGGAGATCCTTCCAAAGATGGCGGCTCTGTGAGTAGATTTGTGGGACTACGACCCCCATCAGGTATCACTTACAGATCGCCGCACCGTTATAATTTGTTTTATTAACTTTGCTCTTATTCTAGAAATCGTCACCTGTGAAACCTGAGAGTGAGAAGCGACCGCCCCCGGAGAAAGGTGAGGAGTGGCGCCCCCCGGGGGAGGGGTCGATGTGTGTGTGGTACCAGGCCCCCGTCCCCTCGTACCAGGCCCCCGTCCCCTATCTCCTCGTACCAGGCCTCTATCACTATGCGTTTTACTGCAGGCTGTAAAGTGATTTGTGTCCCTATCTGGATTGCTTTGCTGACCTCTAGTGGCTGATAAATAAATGACCCTATTTCAGTAATGTCACTGCTAGGTGACAAAGCTCCTGACCTGTCCTAGTAAGTTGTCAGAGGTTTTGATTGGTCGGGGTCCGGGTGATGACTCCCACCAGTATTGGGCAGTAGTTGGGCCCCCAGAGCCATTTATGACTTCTGTTTTCTGCCCATTAGGCTCTCCAGCGCCATCTCTGGTGAAGATTTCCCAGTGTGTGGAGGAGAACCAGTAAGTGTAGTCGTAGTTGTCGTCTGTTTTACTTATTGTGTTTTCATCCTGAGAGTAATTTCCAACTCTCTTGTTGCAGTTGCTCAAATAACGAGAAGGAGATGGAGGTGAGTTCTGTGCGGGGCGGCGGAGGAGGAGAGTTCTGTGCGGGGCGGCGGAGGAGGAGAGTTCTGTGCGGGGCGGTGGCAGAGGGTTCTGTGCGGGGCGGAGGAGGACAGTTCTGTGCAGGACGGCGGCAGAGGGTTCTGTGCAGGACGGCGGCAGAGGGTTCTGTGCGGGGCGGCGGCAGAGGGTTCTGTGCGGGGCGGAGGAGGACAGTTCTGTGCAGGACGGCGGCAGAGGGTTCTGTGCGGGACGGCGGCAGAGGGTTCTGTGCGGGGCGGCGGCAGAGGGTTCTGTGCGGGGCGGCGGCAGAGGGTTCTGTGCGGGGCGGCGGCAGAGGGTTCTGTGCGGGGCGGCGGCAGAGGGTTCTGTGCGGGGCGGCGGCAGAGGGTTCTGTGCGGGGCGGCGGCAGAGGGTTCTGTGCGGGGCGGCGGCAGAGGGTTCTGTGCGGGGCGGCGGCAGAGGGTTCTGTGCGGGGCGGCGGCAGAGGGTTCTGTGCGGGGCGGCGGCGGAGGGTTCTGTGCGGGGCGGCGGCGGAGGGTTCTGTGCGGGGCGGCGGCGGAGGGTTCTGTGCGGGGCGGCGGCGGAGGGTTCTGTGCGGGGCGGCGGCAGAGGGTTCTGTGCGGGGCGGCGGCAGAGGGTTCTGTGCGGGGCGGCGGCAGAGGGTTCTGTGCGGGGCGGAGTAGGAGGGTTCTGTGCGGGGCGGAGTAGGAGGGTTCTGTGCGGGGCGGCGGCAGAGGGTTCTGTGTGGGGCGGCAGAGGAGAGCGCAATGCTCGGATGATGGGAGTTTTATCTTCAGTCATTGAGTTGTGAAAATATAGATCATCTTTTTTTCTTTCCGTTATGCTCCATTCACATCCAAAGCTGCATTTAAAGGACTGTTGTCCCTGAGATCACATCTGTAGAGCCCCCGACCTATGGCCACCGGAGTGCCCAACAGACACTGAATCAGCTGGAGGTGGATCAGCGCAGCTTTGGATGTGACTAGAGTCTAAGATCTAATAACTTCGGGTAATGTTTTTTTCCTTCAGGCCGAGTTCTTGCGTCTTTCTCTCGGCTTCAAGTGCGACATCTTTACCCTGGACAAGAGGCTGCGTCTTGAGGAAAGGTCGAGAGATTTGGCAGAAGAAAATCTGAAGAAGGAGCTGGCGAGCTGCAAGAAACTGCTGGAGGTTGGTGTGGGAATCTGTAATGGCGGCGTCCAATGACTCGCCCTCTTATCGGGGGGGGGGGGTGATGAGGCGCCAGGTTTCGGGTGTCTCAGTGATGTCACTTGGTTGCTGGGATACAATGTAGCACACGATGGCGGTAACGTTCACCGGTCTCGTATCTGTCGCAGGCGCTGACGCCGCTCTGCGAGGACGATAATCAGACCTACGAGATCGTACAGAAGCTGCAGAACAGTTTACAGTTCCTGACCCAGCACACGGCGCGGGTCGCCAGCCGATCGGAGATGTTGGGCGCCATTCACCAGGTGAGAAATCACCATCACTTTCACAACCTCTGCTTCATGTCAGTGAATAGAAACCTGTCCAGTGCTGAGGGTTTGCTACAATGTACAGAGGAGTGTCCAGACTGGATACAAGTGTAACAAACCTTCAGCTGTGAGGACGAGTTCAGGACGGATCTATGACTGCGTCTGTTCACTGTCAGCAAGCAGAGGGTTTGACAGTCTTTGTATTTTAGGAAAGCCGTGTCAGTAAAGCGGTGGAAGTGATGATCCAGCATGTGGAGAACCTGAAGCGAATGTACGCCAAGGAGCACGCGGAGCTGGAGGAGCTGCGGCAGGCCATGCACCAGAGTGATCGCTCCAGCGGCTCCACCGATCGAGGTGACTGCCGTGACTTCCTGTGGTCACAGTGACCTCTGCTGGCCGGGAGTGATAGTAACATCTAGTGTCTGCTCTCTTACAGAGGATTCCCTCAAGTTGGCGTCCTCCATAGTGAGTAAGGTAAGTCCGCCAATGAGCTGACCACAGGGGATGTCACCGTTCCGACTAGTTGCCATTAACCCTTGCCTTCCCTGTGCCAGGTGTCACCCGCCAGGAGAGTCAGCATGCCAGCGTACCCCAGAGGGATCGGCACTGGATCACCCATGGTATCTCCACAACAGATCGTTACATCACATGACACCCTGTGCCGGCTGCTACAATTGTATCCAGTGATCTACAACTGCTACATTGTAACAACCCTCAGGCTGTGGCCATGATCAGGGGAGTGATAGGATTTCAGCAGGTCTATATATTTACATGCAGCTTTAGTTATTGGGGCCCCCATAACATGTTAGGTCTGGGGTTCTCCGTACCTCGCACCTCCCCTTGAGGTTACATAGAGGTTGACTCTCACATTTTGTTACAGGATTTATTTGGAGGAGACAAAGTTGATGGAAAGTTACAGCACCGGAGATCCAACAGCTGGTAATGGGGCCACAATACGGCGCTCGCTTTCCTTCGCTTCCTCTGCTCTGGGGCCCCTTACACTAAATATCTGCCATTTGTGTCCCCCAGGAAGCTGGTGGGCTCCCGACAGAACGACAACCGCCCCACGCTGCAACGCTTTGTGGACAACTACACCCGGCCGGAGCCGAGCGAGGAGAACGCCATAAAGGAGTAAGTGATCCTTAAAGGGATTGTCCAGGACAAAAGAAATGTTTATATTAGACCGGGGGTGAAAAAAGACCCAGATCTGTCCCCAGCGCTCCGGTGTCCCCAGTGTCCTGCTGTGCGGATACTACAGGTGCGCTCATCAGGATGATGTCACTAGCCTAGAAGTATGACATCACCCATGGAGGAATCAGAAAGCATCGCCTCAACAGTAACAAGGAAGTGACAGAATGTGATGGAACGACTCTCTCTGTGCCAGGGCTCGGCGCTCTCTCTCTCTGTGCCAGGGCTCGGCGCTCTCTCTCTCTGTGCCAGGGCTCGGCGCTCTCTCTCTCTGTGCCAGGGCTCGGCGCTCTCTCTCTCTGTGCCAGGGCTCGGCGCGCTCTCTCTCTGTGCCAGGGCTCGGCGCGCTCTCTCTCTGTGCCAGGGCTCGGCGCGCTCTCTCTCTGTGCCAGGGCTCGGCGCGCTCTCTCTGTGCCAGGGCTCGGCGCGCTCTCTCTCTGTGCCAGGGCTCGGCGCTCTCTCTCTGTGCCAGGGCTCGGCGCGCTCTCTCTCTGTGCCAGGGCTCGGCGCGCTCTCTCTCTGTGCCAGGACTCGGCGCGCTCTCTCTCTGTGCCAGGGCTCGGCGCTCTCTCTCTGTGCCAGGGCTCGTGCGCGCGCTCTCTCTCTCTGTGCCAGGGCTCGTGCGCGCTCTCTCTCTCTGTGCCAGGGCTCGTGCGCGCTCTCTCTCTCTGTGCCAGGGCTCGTGCGCGCTCTCTCTCTCTGTGCCAGGGCTCGTGCGCGCTCTCTCTCTCTGTGCCAGGGCTCGTGCGCGCTCTCTCTCTCTGTGCCAGGGCTCGTGCGCGCTCTCTCTCTGTGCCAGGGCTCGTGCGCGCTCTCTCTCTCTGTGCCAGGGCTCGTGCGTGCTCTCTCTCTCTGTGCCAGGGCTCGGCGCTCTCTCTCTGTGCCAGGGCTCGGCGCTCTCTCTCTCTGTGCCAGGGCTCGGCGCTCTCTCTCTCTGTGCCAGGGCTCGGCGCTCTCTCTCTGTGCCAGGGCTCGGCGCGCTCTCTGTGCCAGGGCTCGGCGCTCTCTCTCTGTGCCAGGGCTCGGCGCGCTCGCGCTCTCTCTCTCTCTGTGCCAGGGCTCGGCGCGCTCGCGCTCTCTCTCTCTCTGTGCCAGGGCTCGGCGCGCTCGCGCTCTCGCGCTCTCTCTCTGTGCCAGGGCTCGGCGCGCTCTCTCTCTCTCTGTGCCAGGGCTCGGCGCGCTCTCTCTCTCTGTGCCAGGGCTCGGCGCGCTCTCTCTCTCTCTGTGCCAGGGCTCGGCGCGCTCTCTCTCTCTGTGCCAGGGCTCGGCGCGCTCTCTCTCTCTCTCTGTGCCAGGGCTCGGCGCGCTCTCTCTCTCTCTCTGTGCCAGGGCTCGGCGCGCTCTCTCTCTCTGTGCCAGGGCTCGTGCGCGCTCGGCGCTCTCTCTCTCTGTGCCAGGGCTCGGCGCTCTCTCTCTCTGTGCCAGGGCTCGGCGCTCTCTCTCTGTGCCAGGGCTCGGCGCTCTCTCTCTCTGTGCCAGGGCTCGGCGCTCTCTCTGTGCCAGGGCTCGGCGCTCTCTCTCTCTGTGCCAGGGCTCGGCGCGCTCTCTCTCTGTGCCAGGGCTCGGCGCGCTCTCTCTCTCTGTGCCAGGGCTCGGCGCTCTCTCTCTCTCTGTGCCAGGGCTCGGCGCGCGCTCTCTCTCTCTGTGCCAGGGCTCGGCGCGCTCTCTCTCTCTCTGTGCCAGGGCTCGGCGCGCTCTCTCTCTCTCTGTGCCAGGGCTCGGCGCGCTCTCTCTCTCTCTGTGCCAGGGCTCGGCGCGCTCTCTCTCTCTGTGCCAGGGCTCGGCGCGCTCTCTCTCTCTCTGTGCCAGGGCTCGGCGCGCTCTCTCTCTGTGCCAGGGCTCGGCGCGCTCTCTCTCTGTGCCAGGGCTCGGCGCGCTCTCTCTCTCTCTCTGTGCCAGGGCTCGGCGCGCTCTCTCTCTCTCTCTGTGCCAGGGCTCGGCGCGCTCTCTCTCTCTCTCTGTGCCAGGGCTCGGCGCGCTCTCTCTCTCTGTGCCAGGGCTCGTGCGCGCTCGGCGCTCTCTCTCTCTGTGCCAGGGCTCGGCGCTCTCTCTCTCTGTGCCAGGGCTCGGCGCTCTCTCTCTGTGCCAGGGCTCGGCGCTCTCTCTCTGTGCCAGGGCTCGGCGCTCTCTCTCTGTGCCAGGGCTCGGCGCTCTCTCTCTCTGTGCCAGGGCTCGGCGCGCTCTCTCTCTGTGCCAGGGCTCGGCGCGCTCTCTCTCTCTGTGCCAGGGCTCGGCGCTCTCTCTCTCTCTGTGCCAGGGCTCGGCGCGCGCTCTCTCTCTCTGTGCCAGGGCTCGGCGCGCTCTCTCTCTCTC